>NC_068368.1:26986728-27249228 GCF_020536995.1 Dreissena polymorpha | reverse complement strand
ATTTTCATATCACCAAGCTGTCCTGAAATACAACATTGATTACAAACTCTTTACTCAAATTACTGATTTGTATGAATTCTTTCTTCTTTCTATTTAAGTAGTTGATATCATTATAGTCCTATTATAAGACGTAATTTACCGTTTAGTCCATGTATATCGACCTCATATTTATAGGAGTAGATATTATGTTAAAGGGGCCTTTTCACAGATTTTGACATGTTTTGAAGTTAGTCATTAAATGCTTTATATTGATAAATGTAAACATTGGATCTTAAAAGCTCCAGTTAAAAATCCAGAATAAAATTCTTTAAAAAAAGTAGTTCGCAGCAGGGCTCGAACCAGTGACCCCCTTAGTCCTGGAGTAAAAACGCATTAGCCTGCTCGACTATTCTGCCAAGTATAAATGGTTGACATATTTTATACCAAATATGAGCAATCTTCGTAGTTTCACACAATTAAACAACAACAACATAACTCTCCAAATTATTCAATCGTTTCGCGTTGCAACGCTTTATATTTTTTAAATCGTTAAAAGATGCATACATGTATAATGGCTATATTAGACCATGGTAAATGTTCAGTAATACTGTTTCCTAAAAATAACATAACTAAAACGAAAATTTGCGAATCCGATACAACTTTTTTTATTTTTTGTCAATTTACCAAAACGTGAAAAGATCCCTTTAAAGTAAAATGAACTGTATCCCAGTAAAAGAGACATTAAGGCGATTGTGGCCAGTTTAGATCCAGTTCAGCCTGCAGTTGCTTTAAAGCTGTTAGCTTAAGAGCGGTTTTCTGACAATGACAAATAGTTTAATTGGATTCTAATTAGACTGCCCTTTTCCTGTGACCTGGCTAATTAACTTCAGAAGCCTGGTAACAGTTCAACGTTAATGTTACCAATGTGTCAGACCAGGGCCTGGATTTTGAAATCTAGGACATGCATGGTCAGAAGATGTAATTTAAGATTATACATTTTTTCAAACACATACAAATGCATACAAATATAAATATTAAAATGCACTACCGGGTAAGTAAGAAGGCATTTGACTTCGGCTGGTGCCTTGGCACACATGGTGTTTCGGTTGCAATAGTTTGATGGACTCACTACTTGGATGTGCTGACAGTAGTTATATTATTTACAGTATATCAAACAGTATTTAGCATGAACCATTGATTTTTTCAAACATAAATAAATGAGGTAAAATGCTTAAAGGAATAATATTTAAGGTTTAAGAAGGCATTTTTTTTTGTTTTAAAGGATATCTTTGTAAATTATATTTTTTATGAATTTTTTAGCATCAAAGGGTAACGCATTTTTAAAAAATGTAATTAATTTTCTGACAAAAAAACTGTAACCATGAGTAGCATGAAAAAATAATTTTTTAAAACATTTGTAATTGATGAAAAAAGATTGCAAAAATAATATCTTGGGTCTAATAAAGCATTTTTTTATTTTTTTTTAATAGGTAACTCTGAAAATTCTATTTTTCATGATTTTTTTTTTAAACAAGGGGTTATGAAATTTAAAAAATGTTACCGAATTTTTAGACCAAAACTGGTACTATGATAATACTATGATGCACTTCGCCAAAACATTTATAATTATATTGTTTATTCTTGAAAATGTATTTCCCCTATTCACTAAAAATAACACTTTTGATCAGAAAAAAATATATAATGATGTTTACTTTGATTTTCAAGAAGCATAATGCCTCTTTTTAGTTGTATTCAGCCACAAGTTATTGTCAGCCACTTAAGGGTTATATGTTGCCTTTCTTTTACTAAATGCAAAATAATTCTACACTTTGAGACATTCATGTCTTTACAACACCGACAGGCTAATAATTTCAAATATCAAGTACTTCCATACTAACAGGACCATTCTAGGCGGGCAACCACGCAACCTTGATTTGTTCATATTTTCCTATCAATCTGTAATATGTGTAATGAATCGTTTCTTCGGAGAACATTTAATGTTTGTTATAACTTTTAAATAATTCAATGTTCAAAGTGATTTTGTTATTGACCGATAAACCAACATACTGATTAAAAGGGAATATTTTATTGATTATATGCATTTTATCTTACATGAGAACTATTTGCCTAAATGTTTTTCAAACTATAGAGAAATCTATATACAATTAATAATTGACGATGTTTATCAAAAAAAACATTTATGAAATGGAAGTTTAAAGATAAAAATAAATAATGCAAGTTTTATCAGATATTCGTAATAATTCCAATATAATTCAGTGTCTGAGCAATGTGGTTGAATGAATATATCGGATAACTTGTCTACACTTGAATTATGAATTATTTTCAATATTTTATGCACTTCAGTTTAGCCTTAATGCGTTATTATAAGCATTTATAGACAGTGCCCCTCCCCAAAATCAAGGAATTATTACTTGTTATTCATTTGTGTAATGGTATACAATAATTTTGTGGTAGAATATTTGAGAAAAACATAAGAAACGAAACTTGTCAGTGATGAAATTTTCCATATGGTTATGGAAATTACCGATCGTCGGTTTCCGAAAAACAATACGTCACGGTTTCCAAAAATATGATGGTAATGCCCAAAGATTTTGGTGTCAATGAACATTACTGGTTTATAATATAATAATACTTTGAAAAATGGTTTCCGCATGATAACTCAAGAATGCTTACGCCTATGATCATGAAACTTCATAGGTACATTGATCATGACTCGCAGATGACCCCTATTGATTTTCAGGTCATTTGGTCAAAGGACAAGGTCTCAGTGCCAAAAAACGTATTCACACAATGGCTGCCACTACTACTGACAGCCCATATGGGGGGCATACATGTTTTACAAACAGCCCTTGTTTCAAAAAAGTGTTCATGTAGTATACTTATATTGATATTTACAAAATTGATGCAATTGAATGATAGACTTTACTGAAAGCATTTTAATGATACTGAAATCATGACAGTGAATTAATACTGATAATTATGTAATATATTTTGCTTGATACAATCATGTACATCTATATCAAATGAGATCATACTGTAACTTCAGTGATGAATTTCAGTGAATTAAATTACATCCAAAATATAAGTAACTCCTATATCTCTCCCGCAGCGCGCACACCTAAACATCCTGCTGTGTACCATAATCCAGATCCAGATAAAAATGTATGATACATAATTATGTATCATATTGTTCAGAGGGGATGATTTAACCTCTGTTGTATCAATGTATTGTTTTACTTCTTTAATCAGTGTGTTTAAAGATATATAAACATAGCTCCAGGGTCTTTGCTTCAGGCAATGAATATTGCATATTCTGATCTCTTTTTCTAATGGATATTTAAACTAGTTCCTACATTCAATACAGTCAAATATATGTTGAGTAGTATCTGTACACATTGGTAGATTAAATTTGGACATCAAATAGTATTTTTTTATTTTTTAAAAAGACATAGTTCAAATGTTCATACTAGATTAATTTAGAACCTTAGTCATGTCACAGAGATCTAGAGTCCGTGGTCATGTGGTAATTAAACATATAACCACTTTTATATGGAGTCCTGACCAGATCTGAAATGCATATCCCTATGCTCTGTCACCCTGGTCATCTCCTATCAAAATGGCAAATTATATGAAGAACCGTTGTTTATACACAATGGTTGAATGAAAAAATTGACATCCTTTTCACATGGAAATTTCACTTTGACAGTCATGGAAAAAGAGCCTGCACAACACAGATCAAAAATACTTTTTATTTGTGGATAATCCCATATCTTGAAACTATGTGCATAAATATCTCAAGTCTTCTTGAAATCAGCGCAACACAAATGTTTTAAAGTCTTTAATTGACCTGGCTAAAGTAATCAGTAGAGATGGCATCGAATACCAATATCGGTATTCGAATGTTCGCAAATTCATTCAATCGAATATTCGAATATTCACATAAAACGGCTGGATTGATTTTACCTTGATATGTGTAAATTTCCATTGGTTTATAAGTTATATCCGTTTGCTGAATACGAGGCTGTTTATTAACGTTGCTATCGAAAAATTGTATCGCTGTCGAATAATACTATGACCGATACTGTGATCGGACACAAATAGAATGAAAAACATCGTGTCATAGAATTTTATTTTTTAATGATTCCACAGATTTGTAGCAGACCGCGCATATGTAAAACTAAGTTTACACACATTACACGTTGCGGTCTTCTTATCCACAGACCGTGTAAAGTATTCCATACTGCAGAAGGGGCTGGTGGCATTTTCAGATCTGAATTATGATTCCTTGATGAATGTTATATTTTTTATCATCTGTTACTTTTGAATAATTCACATGTCTGTTCAAACTGTGATCACAAATACTAAATTAGTATTAGCAAGTAAATTGAAGCCCTTAACTGGTACCTAATTGACAAACAACAGTTCGGGCCCTTTCTTATAGTAAGTATATTGCATTGCGCGATTTGAGTAATTCAAACATTTTAATGGCTGTACATACTGTGATCACAAAACTTAATTAATATTCGCCAGTCAATTGAAACCGTTAATTGGCACCCCATTGGCAAACAACAGTCGGGGCCTTTCTTAGAGCGTGTATATTGCATTGCGCAATCAACACTGATACGGGCCGCGTTATCAGTTTGACACGAAGAACGTCACGTCAAACATGTTACTCCCATGTGATTTCGGTTGCTTTTTAGTAAGCGGTTCGCAGGTCATTAAATATTGGTGAAATTACGTTTGGATAAAAATGCGAATATGCGAATATCATTTTTATTATTCGAATGCTGACCATTCAATTGAATATTCGAATATTCGAATAATTTTGCCATCCCTAGTAATCAGATTATTATAAGCTCAATTAGTCTATTTATGTCATATGCTTTGTGTATTGTAAACATACACACAATATTGCAGGTACATGATAGCAATAAATAATAACAAAGCCATCAATACTATAAAGGTCAATGGCAAAGCCTGTGAGAAAAATTTGAAGGCATTGAGTGTAATCACACAACGTGCTCATGGTGAGCTTTTGTGATTGCTTTATGGCCGTCGTGAGCCGTCAATATTTGCCTTTTTGACGATGCGAACAGCATTGTCCAAGGTTTGATAACCATCCTAAAAAGTTCACAATGTAAAAGACCGAGCCAGTCCGATTGAGATAACTCGATTTTTCAGTTTCTTCCCTTTTGCATACGCCACTGCGTAGGTGCATTGATAACATTCTCCTAGCAGAGTTGTCGTTCGTGTTTCAATATTCAACAATGGTCGCCTTAATGAGAGTCTCGATTCAAAACTTTCTTACTGCATACATTGCCTTGTTTCGCTATTTAGAAGCTGTCATTTAGGATATATGAATTATTTATTCACTAAATCTCCGCTTATGACAACAATAGTTGGAATTCGAAGGATATATACTCGATGTTAATGAAGGACTTTCTGGATCGTAACAGCTTGACACGGCAAAACTGGCATACTGATTACTGGTATTTTAGTTATCAATATAAGTCACATTGTGCTTTATAAATTGTATTCGAGCATTTTGCGACTTATTGAATGACTATGATACCCGATATCAACATTTCATCGGGGATTTGCAGATCACCAAGCTGTCCTGAGATTCAACATTGATTTGAAACTCTTTACTGGTTAGTACTCTTTATTAGTGTTAGTACTTTTTATCATTTTAAAGTTAAATGAACTGTGTCACAGTAAAAGAGACATTAAGGCGATTGTGGCCAGTTTGGATCTAGATCAGCCAGCAGTCGCTTGAAAGCTGTTTGCTTAAAAGCGTTTTTCTGACAATAACAAATTATTTAATTGGATACTGATTTGACTGCACTTTTCCTGTGACCTTGCTAAAATAACAGAATTGTCATTAATCAAATCATTTATTTCGAACATTAATCAATTGTTTTTCTTGTCCCTCGGGATCAATGACTCCAGCACTTTCCTGTTGAGAATTGAATACTGCTAAAGGCGACGCTAGGGGGCGTGAGAGATGTTGCACCTTCCAGTATCGCTCGATTGTTCATTGTCGGCTCGGGTACTACGTACATGTACCCCGGGTACTCTTAAGTATACTTACATGTATCCCGGGTACGGTAAATATACTAAAATGTACCCGGAAAATTTAACCCTAAATCAGTCGTTGTCGACTATTTTTTTGTAATAATTATATATACACATTTATGTCAATTTTCTGTAGAATGACCTCTATATTATCGGAACACATACTCAAAAAGCATGTTGATGCAGTGTTTTTTGAAGAGAAGTGTGTTTAAGATAATCGGTTGCGCGTTTTACGACATCGGATTTTGGGCGCGAATACAACTCGGGTACAGTCTAATATGGACCGAGTACAATTACGTTTATTTACCGTACCTGGGGTACATGTAAGTATACTTAGAGTACCCAGGGTACATGTAAGTATACTTAAGAGTACCCGGGGTACATGTAAGTAGTACCAGAGCCGACAATGACCAATCAAGCTCCATTATCCCTCATGAACCGACTCAAAAAACCGAGTCGGAAATTTTTGACTTAATTTTTGGTTTGGTTGCTCTCGAGGGATTGAAAATTTCAGAATCTTCCTAAAAGCCCTACGGGTTTCATCCCCAGAAGCGACATTGAAAACTAGCATACTTTGTTATCTAAAAGGTTGCTAAACCTGATATACAATGATCAAGTGAATTTTCTCTCACATGATGTTCAACAGTCATATTATATAAAAACTTACAGCAGTAGTAAACAACTGGACAATAATTAATGAACGCATCTTTCATTTGTCTCCCGTCTGTAGATCTGCCGTGGAATCATATGGAATTCTATGGAAATCGTTAGATGGAATTCCGTGGAGTATTGGCACTAACTTTCCATCCGATTCCATGCATTCAATGGAAAATGAAAAAAAACAGAAGAGGGACTTGATATGGGATGGAATTCCATAAAATGCAGTGGAATTCCATAGAATTCCGTGGCATTTCATATAATGCCGTGGAATTCCATAGAATGCCGTGGAATTCCATAGAATGCCGTGGAATTCCATAGAACGCCGTGGAATTGCAGAGAACGCCGTGGAATTCCATAGAATGCCGTGGAATTCCATAGAATGCCGTGGAATTCCGTGAAAAGCTATGGCTTTTAATAGATCAAAGGCATTTTATTGATTTTGAAAAACATATGTGAATGTTACTAAAGGTTTCATCATAGAAGTTAAACAAGAACAAGATCTGGCATCAATCATTAACCACACACATGCATTCACAGTACATATTCAAAAATGCGTGGTTTTACATTTTCATAAAGTACCAACTCTCTTAACCACAGGCATGCATGCACACATTCAAAAACACATCCATAAACATGCACGCATATGCAGGTGAGAAAAGAAAAACTTATAAAAGGCACAATATAAAACATAGAAGTAGAATTTTACATTTCTCATATGCCAAGTATACTTCCTTTCTCACATATGTTCATAAACACACACAATTACATGCACACACACATCACGCACAATTGTTCTAGAGTTTTTTCTCATAAATTTTAACGTTCAACAACTGTTCCTTATTAATTCTTGAACACTTTCAGTATGATAACAGAAATTCAGTTCTAGTTGATGTGTTCCAGTACAATTCTAGAAAAGTTCCGAAGGTTAACTTCAAATATTTAAGTCTGAAACCAACTTTCTAGAAAACAAATTCCCATGCACACAGCCAGTATTCAAGTACTGAGCATAGTTAATAATAATACATAACAAATTAACAACTGTTGTAAATTTGTTATTTATTATACTATGCTCAGTACTGTTGAACACATACTTTATTCAATTATCCAAGTTTCAAATTCCTTAATTAAATAAAACAACAAATAAATTAAGACAAAAAACAAACACAAAATACAATTCACAAAATAAATAACTGGTCTTTTTTATACAAGAAGTAACCAAAATAAAACATGTCAACAGCCACAGACTGCCAGGCTTAACACAGAGGCTAGTTTTTAAAAATGTTTGTCCAAGTCTTCCACTGCCATTTTCCTTTTCTTCTGAGAATATTGAACACCAGTCACTGCCTCCGGGTCCTTTTTGGTATGAGGTACATTGTATACTGCTCACATGTGCTCTACAGAATAAAAAATCATAAAAATGTCTAAAGCAAAGAGTTATTTACATTCAAACTATAACAAGAGATTGCAAAGCAATATGGTCCCCTACCTGTTAAACTTCACTATTTTAAGTTTGTTAAATATATTTGTTGTCATAGCAACCAGAATTCTTGCATTATAAACAACATGAAATGACGTGCAAAATGTCCTTATTGTCATCTGTTCATGTTTCAAGTTTCATGAAAAAATACTTAGAACTTTTAAAGTTATCTCTGGATCCAGAAAAGTGTAACTGACTTAGACCAATATATTGAATTCCAAAAAGACCAAATACTTTCAGGTGGTTAACATTAAATAACTTATCTAGCCCAGGGCATGACAATATTTACCATGAATTTGTGGCCATGTAAGTCCTCTAGGTAAATGCGCTTAAAGAGCCGCTTTGCTGTTGGATTATTTCCCTGCCAAACTCTGCAGTATCTTCCATCAACTGGTCAATGGTAATTAAAGCACATAATGAAAATGTATAGGTTACGTAATTCATGAGTTGTTTTAAATATTAAGTTGTTAAATGGTCTTTAGAAAGAGAACTAAAAACGAAGTGAATACATCGCAAAGCACTAAGCATAACTTAATTTGTTGGTATGATTAGTACAAATTTATTATTGCTATAATTAGAATGATGTGTAATTCTTTGGGTATGAAAATGCACACTCAGATACCTAAAAACCAATTCCATTGGTTTAATTTTTCATTTACAAGCAAATTCGTTGAATTGATATCCCCCGCCAATATGCTTCTGGACACATAAGTATTATATTTGACACTCAAACAAGCATTTTTTAAAGATACAAAGGGCCATAGCCCCGTTTTTAACAGATGGTGTACAATTCCATTTGGCGTGCATCATCCTCTTATCCATATATATAATCGAACCAGGTTTCAATGAAATCCGCTAAAGCACTTCCAGGATATGGCCTTGGACACACACAAAAGCATTTTTTTTCAAGATACAAAGGGCGATAACTCTGTTATTAACTAATGGTGTACAATGCCATTTGGCATGCATCATCCTCTTATCCATATACATACTCATACCAAGTTTCATTGAAATCTGCCAAAGCACTTCCAAGATATGGCTACGGACGGATGGAAAGACGGACAGACGGAAGGATGGAAGGACGGACAGACAACGCCAAAACAATATCCCTCCGCCTATGGCGGGGGATAATAATAAACATTAACACCATTAATGAGCATTGAGTGATCAACATGCACAGTACAAAACTTCCTTAGCCTCAGTTCCATAACCTTGCATGATAAAATTCCGATACTACATTCAACGTTATTAATTTCTCCACATAGGTCTTTTACTTCCTTTTTCAACCTGCAAACTCCACTAAGTGAAAATTTGGGTATTAACATATCTTGTTTTGTGAACTATTAATGTTGCTTGTGTTATAAATTTGAATTTGAAAAGGTAAGTAACTTTGATTTGGCCATATGGTTTCCCACTTTAAAATATGCTGATTTGATTGATTTTCTGGCACATGTTTTGCGTTCATCGACAATTGTAGGACGTACATTAATTCCATTCATACAATAATGAAAGCGATACAGAATTGTTAAATCGCCGTATTCGAGGGTTTTTAGGCAAAAAATACAGTTGCCATTTTTGTCAAGTACTATGGCCAGGTTAGATTTGTGAAATGTCCTTGGTTTAAACACTATTTATTTAGTTCATTGAAAGTACATATAAGTCATACAATACAATACAAACATACATATTATATTTGAAAAGGTAAGAAGGTAGAATTGCAGTATTGCTTAACATAAAGACTGTAAAATACAATTGGAGAAGGAAGCTCGAGGCTTATACTATGTCTTTCTTCTGTCAGTTAGAAGCGCTGCTGTAATGGTGCAAACAAACAAACGTTTAACAGCTATTTAAAGACATGTCAAAATTACGAACAATATATTACAGTGATAGGTAATTGCATACCGTTTAGAAATGAAAAAGTATGATAAGTTATAATACAAAAAGTATAACAGAGTAATGTAGACAGCATAAGAGCTAATAAAATGAGAATAAAACGGACAAAAGTGAAAGAGTAGAGTTTCAGAATAAGAGAAGTTGCGGTAAGAAAAAGAAGCAGTTGCGGGAACGGGGCATCGTTAGCAGAATATGGTTTGTTCCTGAGATAGAGTTGGGTTAGAATATATGACTATCTCGGATGAAAGACTGAACATGTTTGATTAATAATGAGTTTACTTCATATGATCCGTCTTTAACTCCGAAAAGAAGTAGTAGCAAAGTTATGGGCTGGAAACTGGACAGATTGTTAAAAAGGATAACTCTTTTTTCCTGTATAAATGGGGCACATGAAGAAAAAGTGATATGCATCTACAATCGCACCGCATTGACAATATGGACTTTGTACAATGTTTATTGCATACAAATGTTCATTTAAACTGCTACAGTGCATTCGTGAACGCGCATGTAGATAATTAGACGTCCGCTCCCCATCGTAGTAATGCTCAGGAATTATTTTCTTATCTTTACTAAGATTTGCTTTGAAAGCAGATAAGAAGGAGCCGTTCTTACCGATTCCGGTAGATTGTTCCATTAGTTTATAGTTGATGGTAGGAAAGATCGTGTAGAAAGTTGTGATTTGCATTGAATACTGCGAATATTGTTAGAGTTACGAAGAGGATAAGCCAATCTTTCTCCCACGCTAGAGGGGATAAGTGTGCACAAGTATGGGGGTGATAGTGAATTATAAATTTTATAGAAGTAGGTAAGTTTATGTTTTGTTCTCCTACTTTTTATTGTTCGAGAGCAGTTTCATAATATATGTTTTGCAAAGATGCCAAACGTGTTCACCCGCTGATTATTCTTGCTGCCTCTTGTTGAATCTTTCCAAGTTATATTTCATCCTGTGTATAAATGTTATCCCAGACTATATCAGCATATTCAAGAATTGGTCTAATACATGTTGTGTATATCGATAGAAGGGACTTTCTATCGGGCGTAAACTTGAACGTCGCATTAGATTGAGTCTTTGTCATGCTTTCTTCTTGATAGATTCAATATGGTCATGCCAGGAACATGTCTCAGAAAAAGTTAAGCCTAGATGCTTGTGAGACGAAACCTCGGCGATTTGTCAGTCGCTGAAAAAAGAGGGGGATGGATTGGGCGGTTGATTGTTCTAGATATAAGGATTCCGTTTTGGATGGATTGAAGGTAACCAACCACTTATCAGCCCAATAATGAATTTTTGCAAGATCAGAGTTAAGATGATTAGCCGCATCAACAGGGTTGTCGACGATGATATATAGTGTGTCGTCGTCTACAAAAAGGCGAATTGGACAGTGGATATTTCGTACAATGTCATTTATATATATAAGAAAGATGAGGGGCCCTAATATAGACCCTTTAGGGACACCAGCGTTTATAGGTAATGGGTCAGATTGGCAGCCAGAGATTACAACACACTGGGTCCTCTCATGCATGTAGGTAGTCTTTTAACCAAGATAGAAGATTGCCCGAATTACCTATTAGTCGGAGCTTGTGGATAAGTCCTTCATGTCATACTCTGTCGAAAGCCTTAGAAATGTCGCAAAAAACGGCGCGAACCTCTTTACCTTCGTCAAGAGCTTTACAAAAGGAGTGATATACAGAGACTTATTTGTTGACAGTGGAATCTTTTGGAATGAAACTGATTGAAATGGGGTTATACATTTAATAGCCCTTAAATGGTTAAAAATATATTTGTGGAGAATTCTCTCGAGACATTTACTTAAAACACTTAAAAAGGAGAGCGGTCTATAATTTTCAACATCCTGGGGATCAGACTTTTTGTGAAGTGCACAAACAATTGCTTCTTTCCAGCTCCGTGGGACCCTACCATTACTAATAGAACAAAATAAAAAGATTTTGTAGTGGACCTGCAATCTCAGATGCAATTTGCATTAGGACTTGACTATTTATTTGGTCTGGGCCTGATGCCTTTCCCGTTTTCATAACGTTTATGGAAGCCAAGCTATCTTGTCTTGACGGGAAATAATGAAATCTTTATAGACGGGGAAATCTGGCTCTTGGGAGTGTAGGTTGTGCATATGCGTACTGCGTGTAGTTAAAGTAGTTTGAGATTGGAAGAATGAGTTAAGAATATTCGCTTTATCAACGGGTGACTCATATATGGTACCATTATGAATTAGGGGAGGAAACTCGTTATGTGACGTGTTTTTATTTGTGATTTTTTTTTATTATTTTCCAGAAGACGGATGATGAGTGTTGATTTTCACGTATTAGTTTAGCGAAATTTTCAAAGTGAACTTTTTTCGCTGATGTGACAAGATTATTAAGAATATTACGTAATTGGCGAAAGATGTGCCAGTGTCGGTCTAAATTGGTAGCCTTGGCTTTTTTGTTTGCTCGTTTACCGCATCGAATTTCCTTGCGAATATTATTATGTAGCCATGGAGGGTCGGGTGTTCTTATTGTAACTATTTTGTGTCGGATTGTAGCTTCGCAGAAACAGATAAGGTAACGTTTGTCATTTGAAGTATATATGGCAATATTATTATCACAGCAACTGTTCAAAATGAAGTTCTGCAAAAGTTGTCTTATATAAGTGTAGTCACCATCTTTATATCGCCATATTTGACGTTTAAAATTAGACCCAGCGGTTCTATTGAAGTTTATGACGCAGTAGACTGGACAATGAAATCGAAGTTGCTGGTTAAGAAAAGGTTCTCCAACGCCACTTTTTAGCACTTTCAATGAACATGTTATTATAAAAAGATCAATAATGGAATTCGAGGTTTCAGTAAAATGAGTAGGCTCTTTAATAATCTGTGTGAGATTATACTGTAAAAGAAGGGAGTCTTTGTTGATCCGGTACTGTGGTTCATGTCGAGATTAAAATCACCTGTGATAACAATGTTCTTAATACCGGTGTCAACGGCTAGTGAGATAGAATCGTTTATGCATTCTAGAAGATAAGGACAAGAGTTTGGTGGTTTGTAGAAAGAGCCAGTTAAAAGACGCCTTCCCTTGATACGTAGTTCGACCCATAGACATTCTAGATCGTCAATTTGCAGGTCATGTCGCTCAATGGCGAAGAGATCAGATTTAATGTATACTAGAATACCTCCATGGGGATCGTTTCTGCTATCCCGTCTGAACGGCTTATGATAAGAAGGGAAAAGTAAGTCGGCAGTGTCAACTGTTGAGCTGAGCCAAGTTTCAGTAAAGACTATAATATCAAAATTAAGATCAGCATACAGAATATCTTTCTTGGCGAGGAAGCTCTGAACGTTGTAATGACAGTTTTTAGATTATTTGCAAATGCATCATTTATTAAAGATGAGAAAGATGTATCCAAAGACGAGGATGACATATCAAGGGAACTGTCGGGTCCAGGATTTGGATGGACATCGCCTCCTCTAAGATGAAGAATTGCCAGCCAGCAAACTTACTCGAACATATTCATTTGTTAAAGCCCTTTACTTTTCATATTAAGAGAGTAGAACAAACCTATCCTCATCCTGTACACTCCTATGTCAGTGTACATCATGTAATGCCCGAGTGCAACAAATAATTGGATGAGGAAAAGCTATCGTGCGCCCGCCCGCAAGAAGTGGAAGATTGCGTGGAGGAATATTGAGAAGAGAAGAATAACAAAAATAGACAAAATGTTTGGTCATGTTGTTGTTCTTAAGAGAGGTTAAAACCTCATTTAATAAATTTATATTTTGGGTTGTATAAATGATACAAGAAGTGGAGCTTGTATTGGATGATCGCGTAGAAACACAATAGTACAATAATCTACGCAACATGGGCTTAGTACTTGGGCAAACCGAAAAATGACAAGCTTTTTACAAAGCTTGATGTATATATGCTAATGCGGCGTGTTAACTGGATACATGTGCACTAAGGGTGTGTCGAAAGATGTCCTTATCGCAATTGTGAAACTCTGAGAAGAAAAATAGCGGTGCTCATGTAAGACTAAGCTAGATATTTGAAATATATAGTGTGTTAAAAAACTAGCCGTGTTAGTTCATAACTACTGACGTGTATTTATTATTTGCCTTCCCATTATCTTGTCTCGTATTTATAAAGCAATAGCTTATAGGAGATAACAGATAATATTCTTTTAATTTGTTGATTTAATGTTATGCATTGAAAAAAATGCATTTTCGTAATGTATACATTCTTTTAGGTTTGAATGAAAATTGAGTACAGCATTATGATAGCTAGACAAACCATATTTGTTCAGCACTTTGGCATTAGTAAGAACTATTGAAGAAACATGGATTTAGAGATTATGCAGGTAATTTTGCCACTTTCAATTATTGAGTACCATGTTGCACATACTTTCGTATGTATGAATAATTCTGTCATAATCTGATATCTTGCAAGTACGTTTTAATGTATTTTTCATGGTAAAATGTCAATCAAACGATAAATGGAGTTGTCTCTTTTACTATTTTTTGACTGTGTCTTTATACACAGGAAATTAATAATGTGTAAACTATTATCACAGGATGTAACAGCGTAAAAGGATCCTCCCGCGATGGTCTCAGCTTCCCCCATAGTGTGGATTAGACGTTTGATTTATATGTCTGGTTTAGACGTTTGATATATATGACTGGTGGATGTGTTTCAGCGAGTTATTCGTTCCATGGTCATGGAAGGGATTTTTGCACTACAACACGTTTGTGTTCCGCTCAACAGTTTTGTTTGAATTTTAATATTTGCGCATTTTTGTACTATGCAGTGGTATAACGTTTATGTCAATCTCTTTGTCAATTTATTCGTACAAGAAAGTGGAAATGAAATATACAAACACCTGGAAATGAGATTTGTGAGCCCTAATACCCATTTTCCAAGACTGTGCCACATTTTTTATTAGCTCATCTATTTTTTGAAAAAAAAAAGAGCTATTATCATCACCTTGGCGTCGGCGTCCGGTTAAGTTTTGCGTTTAGGTCCACTTTCCTCATAAAGTATCAATGCTAATGCATTTAAACTTGGTATACTTACTTACTATCATGAGGGACTTGGCAGGCAAAGTAAGATAACTCTGACGTGAATTTTAACATAATTATGTGCCCTTTTTATACTTAGAAAATTGAAAATTTAGGTTAAGTTTTGTGTTTAGGTCCATTTTATTTCTTAAGTATCAAAGCAATTGCTTTCATACTTGCAACACTTACTAACTATCAGAAGGGGACTGTGCAGGCAAAGTTATGTAACTCTGACTGGCATTTCGACAGAATTATGTGCCCTTTTTATACTTACAAAATTGAAAATTTGGTTAAGTTTTGTGTTTAGGTCCACTTTATTCCTAAAGTATCAAAGCTATTGCTTTCATACTTACAACACTTACTAACTATCATAAGGGGACTGTGCAGGCAAAGTTATGTAAATCTGACTGGCATTTTGACGGAATTATGGGCCTTTATACTTAGAAAATTGAAAATTTTGCTTAAGTATTGTGTTTTTATCCACTACCCCTAAAGTATCATAGATATTGCTTTCATACTTGGAACACTCACAAACTATCATAATGGGACAGTAAAGGACAAGTTGCATAACTCTGGTTGTCATTTTTACGGACTTATGGCCCTTTTATGACTTAGTAACTTTGAATATATGGTTAATTTTTGTGTTTAGATCCACTTTACTTCTAAAGTATCAAGGCTATTGCTTTCAAACTTCAAATACTTTCATGCTATCATGAGGGTACTGTACCTGGCAAGTTGAATTTTACCTTGACCTTTGAATGACCTTGACTTTCAAGGTCAAATTATTTAATTTTGCTAAAATTGCCATAACTTCTTTATTTATGATTAGATTTGATTGATACTTTGACAAAACAACACTTACTTGACATACCACAATAGACTCCACCCAAACCATCCCCCACGCCCCCCCCCTTAATCCCCCCCCTAATTTTTTTTTAAAGATCATCATATAAATGACCACCACACCCTCACACTATACCCCGCCCCAACCCCCCCCCCCACAATTTTTTATGCCCCCCTTCGAAGAAGAGGGGGTATATTGCTTTGCTCATGTCGGTCGGTCGGTCGGTCGGTAGGGTCGGTCGGTCGGTCCGTCCGTCCACCAGGTGGTTGTCAGACGATAACTCAAGAACGCTTGGGCCTAGGATCATGAAACTTCATAGGTACATTGATCATGACTTGCACATGATCCCTATTGATTTTGAGGTCACTAGGTCAAAGGTCAAGGTCACTGTCACCCGAAATAGTAAAATGGTTTCCGGATGATAACTCAAGAACGCATACGCCTAGGATCATGAAACTTCATGGGTAGATTGATCATGACTCGCAGATGACCCGTATTGATTTTGAGGTCACTAGGTTAAAGGTCAAGGTCACGGTGACCCGAAATAGTAAAATGATTTTCGGATGATAACTCAAGAACGCATATGCCTAGGATCATGAAACTTCATAGGTAAATTGATCATGACTCGCAGATGACCCCTATTGATTTTGAGGTCACAAGGTCAAAGGTCAAGGTCACGGTGACTCGAAATAGTAAAATAATTTTCGGATGATAGCTCAAGAACGCTTTTGCCTAGGATCATGACACTTCATAGGTACATTGATCGTGACTTGCAGATGACCCCTATTGATTTTCAGGTCTCTATGTCAAAGGTCAAGGTCACAGTGACAAAAGTCGTATTCACACGATGGCTGCCAGTACAACGGACAGCCCATATGGGGGGCATGCATGTTTTACAAACAGCCCTTGTTGTTTTTTTTTTAAACATGTTTTTTTTTCATTTTTTTTGCATTTTTGGAAGATAATGTAATAAATGACCACATCCCCACACTATACACCCTCACCACTCCACCCCTCCTTCCTTTGTGATTAAAATTGAGATAGATCCCTTCACCTTTAAAAAGAAAAATAGATGAGCGGTCTGCACCCGCAAGGCGGTGCTCTTGTATCGATGTTTGTCATACCCTCATGTCATGTTCTTCAAATAGTACATGCTCTTTCGTACATATTGTGTACCTGTCAAAACTTCGAATTGTAATACTAGGTACGTGCAGTGCTGAGAATCACCAGATGGGTTTATGGTTGTAACGATCCTTACTGGAGGAGAAACAAATGATGTTTTTGGATATATTTAAGACACTAAATGTCAACGTTATTGCATCTGATTTGTTTGTATACGAATTCCTAAACTATACCATATAGTTACGTATGAGTAACTTCTTATGATTTTTATATTAACAAATACGACAAATGTTATAATTCTATGGTATAGTAAGTCTAGTGTTAGCAATTATTTGTATATTTAATTTCTCTGTATATTGTTTGCATTGTAAAATGGCATTGGCATAATATGTTCCATAAATGTACCCAGCTTGAGCACCAACAAATGTATACTAGGGATGCAACAGGTTAACCTGTTAACCGGTAAATCTACTGAATGATCAGTTAACCGGTTACATTTGTGTAAAGGTTAACTTGAAACTTTTTTTGTATCTTTTTCTTTATTAGATTTATTGTACGATTTTTTTTGCTCGACATACTGCCTACTTACGCTGGTTAGTATTGACTATACACCTGGATGTTATTGACACATTTATTTAACGCGTGATAAAAAAAAACAATGATCAGTTTAGACTTTGGTCGGCATATTTTGATGTTTCGTTAACCAATATCCACTACTGCTCGCAAAAATAAAGTGTTTATAAATAATAATTGTATCAAGATGACCATTCATATATACATTTTATTATAAATTTTTATCAAGAAGGTGATGTTGCCACTTACATAATCAACGAAAGCGAACTTAAAATAATTATATGTATTTAAAGAGCGTAAATTTACATGTACGAGCACTATGACATTTTTAATTTATTTAAACATTTTAAGGTTGTTCAGTTAACCAATTAATAACCGGTTACAATAATAGGTTAACCTGTCAATATTTTATGTAATCTGCTTGATCCCCAATTCATACACAACGATGGGGTCCATATTATTAGCGTGTAAAATATTTCGTTTTGTTGTTGCCTTGGTGTATTAACATTTTTTTTAAAAGGGTATCATAGAGTATGCCCCCTTTCAGTGTTTTTTGTATAAGGACTGTGCCGAAAGAAACACAATTTTTGTTTACTCACATATTCATTGATATTGAGTGAATCGCATTCGTCTGAAAAAATATCGAATTGATAATATATACTAACTCCATCACGGATTAAGTAATTATAATCACTTATGAATGTTATTTGTTTAATCAATGTATAATATGAAATTTTGAAGCATAAGCCGATGCGAGTATTTTAACATGACAAACCATAAGGTTTGTTCACAAATGTATTGATTAAGTCAGTATCTCTATTGTATATTTCAGTGTGTGAAAACATCACGCAGTGCAAGCAGAGACATTGTACAAACCCATCAAATACTGTATGCACTGAATGCAATAATGCCAATACCTTTTTCAAGATATGGAATAGCGGCCTAGAATGTCAGCGTAAGCATGATATGTGTTTTGTGTATATAACGTTAGCAAAACATTATTTTCAGAGTGCAGTTCCATAAACTGCATTATACTTTGTCATTTTTTAATTAAAATGTTCTTTAACATATACACAATCATTGATGTATGCCGATTGGCCGATTGTGAATGGATGAAATATTTTCAAATACGTGTTTCGCAGGGATGTGTGCTTGGAATAACCACTATTGCTGGCCTGGAACATGCACTAACGAACTGGCAAAGGACTGTCATTGTGCTCAAGGTTTCCGGAAAGTTTATGCAGAAAATAACCATTCATCATATGCAGGTGAAACAACCTGTCAGCCAAACACTACACCGGACATATTAACATGCGATATAACAGCAAACGGACCTAATAAGGAAATGAAGATGGCCCTGAGTGCATCTAATTCTACAGAGTGTACACATTTATCAGACATGTACGGAAATTACAAACCCGTTGACGTCTCGTTCAAAATGGTTTCTGATTTTACTGTCAACGGTTCGACATTTCCAAAAAGTCCATCATTTATCAAGGAAGAGAATTTTGGAATCAGCGATACAACAATAAAAGTGAAAATTAAAACAATACAAGGTTAGTTATTTTCACATCATCTATTGTTCTACTTCTATTTGTAAACCGATTCAATTATAATTTACTATTTTATTATTTTTAAGGGTCGTTTCTTGATCAATTTACCCACGCACTACTGACAGACACATCGAACAGTTCAGGCGTTAAAGTTCAACGAGAGGATTCGGGCAACATAACGGTCAACGACACTGCACAAAAGCTTCTCAATGGCGAGGCGTATGCTTTCTGTTCTTTAAACCGCAGAAATAATATTAGGAGAAATAACTAAGTTTTCGAACACATTCATGTTTGAAAAATGTTTTGTATATCTTTCATCGCAACAATTGTAAACACATTAACATACATTATTGTGTTAAAAATTGCAGGTTATGTTTCGAGTTTGAGGCAAAGGGTGGAGGATTTTTAAAAAGTATTGATACAAGCGGCTTCACGCACATCATATCAGAACCAATTCCTTTCACAAAAGTAGCACAGAAAAGAACAATTTGTTATCAATACGATACTGCACGGCCAGAATATTGTAGTAATGCAAGACCATGTACAACCGAGCCGCTGTGGGTTGAGCAGCGAATAACTAGGTCCAATTTTACACAAGCTACGTTCAATGGTTGGGTAGATCCAATTCCAAGTGGAGGGCATGTTAACACGGCATCAACAATTGAAAGTTACGAATTAATCGTTAACGAAGTGCCTCCTTCAAACGGAACATTGAAAGTTGATACTAAAAAGACCTATTCAATACTTGTCAATTCGAGTGTCAATTCGCTGCAGCTAAATTTCAGTTTACCGGGGCTTTACTGCATAACGTTAGAAGTGAAAGATGTTGCAGATAATGTTCGCCACGCCCGTAGATTCCTTTTATACGATTCTTCAAGTTTTATTGAAACATGGCAGGATAAACAATTCAAGTTTGATTCTGGATCACCAAGTACCAACTTCATTTGGCAAACACATCATAATGATATTTGTCTATCCTGGAGAGATTATTTCATCAACAAGTTTTATCTTAACAATAAGCTGTTGAATCCGATTGCGGTAAATGAAGATATTACTGGAATGTATGAACAAGAAACGGGTCCTTTACCTGTAAGCGGAACATCCAATGTTCATGGAATCATCAAATATTATGTCTCATGGAAACTCAATGACGGTGATTTTAATACAGAAAAGCTTGTGGCGAATTTTCAGAATCAGAGTTTTTGTACAAGGTTAAACGTGTCAGATGGACAAACATACACATTTAACATACGTCCAGTAGATATAGTCAACAACACGTACAATGAGTCAAGAACCGTTTACATCGATCGATCAAATCCGCACATCAATAATATTTGGTTGAAAAAAGATGGATATGAGACGTTATATGTTCACAACAGCATCGATCTCTCCAAGATGCAGATGACGTTTGATGCGTTGGATCCCCACAGTGGACTGCGCAAGATTAACTGGGTTTTTGGCATCGCCGATACTTCTACCGTTCTTACACAAGGACAGCTGCGTGTTGGCCAAAATAAAGTGTGCACGTGAAGCTAATAAAATATTTCGTTTGCACGTTTTTTATTTAAAAAATATGATAGACATTTTGCAAAAATATTTAATAGGTATAACATAAATACTACTACTAAAACTAATAATAACATTTAAATATAGAGAATGATAATAATAATAATAATATTATTATTATTATTATTATTATTATTATTATTATTAATGTTGCATTTTTGTTGTTGTTTTTGTTGTTGTTTATATTATTATTATTATAACTATTTTTATTATGGACATTGTTTTCAGTTGGGATGTACGATGCAATCCTCGGATTGTTACTGCCCAGACATAGGAACGTGTGAATTCTTCAATTACTCAATTCCACTCAATAAGCTTATTGTAGAGGGTAAACATAACGGAAACCATAACAGAAATTATTTTTTCACAATAACTGTAACAAATAAGGCTATGCTGACAACGACAGAACATGTTGATGTTCTCGTAGATGATTCTTCGCCCGAAGAAGGAGTGGTTTTCGAAGGACCTGTCGACTCGAATGATATTGATTACACGAGTGACGATTATTTTATTGTACATTGGCATGGCTTTATTGACCACGAAAGTGGAATCAAACTTTACAGAATAGGACTTGCCGACATATGTTTGACACGGGAGGATTTTTACAATATTAGCGAGTTGAATGCGAGTTTTACTTACAAAGAACTACCTTTTCAAATAACATCAGTTCGTCTCCCTGCAAATTTTACAGGAAAAAGATTTGTAACAGTTTTGGCACTGAATAATGCAATGGAAGCGTCAAATCCCGTTTGTTCTGATGGAATAACTCGCGATATGTCCGCTCCTGGAATACGAAACGTCACGTTACAAAATGCGGCGTGGTCCGAGAGTATTGTTTGTCATAAAGGACAACCTTATTTACTGCATTCAAACTTAAAGAAGGTCCCTCTAAATAACACGATGATTTGTTCAAATCTTTGTAACGCAAAACTTGAAACCGCGATAGGATACTATTTGCCAACGTATTCAGCTGCAAGCAAAGATGAAGAGATTTCTAACTTCCTTTGCAGAAACCTTCCTTTCTACAAGAATGAATCTATTATCTTCCTGCCTACTGATCATATAGTTCTTGAATGGGATGTCGAAGAAAGTGGCAGTCAAATTGAAGACTTTTTTGTTGGATTTGGTTTAGACGCGACAGAAACAAACTCTCCGAGTTTGGTTGACTATATGTCCACTCAGCGAAAGCCATTTTTCAGACGCAAACATGAAGGAATCGGAACTAATGAGCTGTTTAATATATTCATCAAAACTGTTAACAAAGCTGGTTTGTCAAGCATTTCAACATTGGGCCCTATCCTTATCGATCAAACACCACCGTTATACAATAATATTCCAAAAGTCACTTTCGAAGAAAGCCATATCATGTTTGCCTGGGAATCCAACACCTTTTATGACGATGAACAAATTGCGCAAATTAATCAAATAATATTTCAACTGGGTAAGACAAACCCTTATGTTATGTGTATTGAATGTGTTAAATGTTTTACATCTCATAAGGATACATACTTTTGACATGGGTTTCAAATATGAGATATTACTACAATTTAGTAGTAATATATTTATCTAGTTTAATTATTGTAATTTATTGTTACTGGTACCAGAAATTTCACAAATAAGTTGCAATATTAACTCTGTTTGTCACAGGCCACGACGAAATGGCGGTTAGTCCACTTCTTGAATGGAGATTAAATTCGTCGTCACCATGTCCGCCGTACTCTGGAGGCTGCATCCGGTATCCTTTTTCTCGTCTGCAGAATCAAGACACGGGTGATGGTTTACAGTTTCATCTTAACATTCACATATACAACAATGCTGGTCATTTTACCTCCATCAAAACTGAAAAATTCCGACTACCGTCTAGATATACACCAGGGAAAGGTATTGTATTTGATATTGACCCCGAGGAGACGAATACATCAACGGATATTGACATCCACTTTACGGAAAATGTTTTATGTGCTTGTTGGATGGGTTTCAAACATCATGAGAACGTTTCACTTGAAGTTGGAATAGGTTCGAATTCTACTACGGCTGATGTGGTTGAATTTAAAAGTATTTCGTCCGACATCAACCAATTTTGTTTTAACTCGAGATCAGTTGTCAACATTGAGGTTAACTTTTTCCTTATCAGGGCGAACTGTAGTGGTGGGTCAACAATATCGTCTTCCAATGGAGTAAAAATATACCAAAGGCAAACACTGGAAAGTGAACTGCGTGTGAAAATAGGTCCAAATTGCCTTTCCAACTTTGAATATAGAACAAATGTTTCTTTGAATAATTATAGCAATATCGCCATACTTCCTTTTTCTCTGTCAATCGGACAAAGGTACGCTTTGCTTTCAGAAGGCGAAGGATTGGAAAATATTAACATTTATGGAAGTGATTGTACTATTAACAAACACGCGAATGTCTATTATTTAACACCATTTACAGAAAAGCCTATTCTGCAAATTAAACATAGCTACCTTACTGAACAAAAATTGCTTTTACAAGTCATCAGATGTCCATTTGAGAGCAACCAGCCAATCAGCAACCAAGTAAATATAAGTTGGATTCTTACAAACCTAACAAATCAGGGTCTTTTATTTTCGGTAGGACTATTTGAAGTGTTAAAAGACAATGGTTCTGTCATGGAAAATGAAGTAGTGCCTTTTCAAACACCAGTTGATGCAAATAGTTATACATTCCTCTACATTTCGTTAGACGAAGAAATATCTTATCATGCAAAGGTGAGGATCTGTAACAATGTGAGATGTCTTCGACCAATCAAATCCAACATATTCACTGTTGATAAAGAAGCACCTAGAATTTCTATCACAAGTGCGGAGCTCAAAGTTAAAGCAGCTGGGGATTGCGTTCAATTAACTGCGTCATGGGAATTTACCGCAGATGTCAAACGTATTGGTTTCTTTCAATGGTCACTGAGTCGAGACGACAAAGGAAGTCACCTTCTCTCTGTATGGAATAATGTACTGTCTACAGGCTCGTCCGAGTTAAAGGTAAATTTTAATGTGTTCTTCAACATAGTAATAATATATGACATCGTATTTCATAAGCTTTTGTCCGCTTACAATTTCGTATCGCAATACGTTGCAGCATTAACAATTTTATATAAAATGATCACAGGTGGAGGAATGCGTCGACCTACCGGACCATGGTCATGTACGAACATTTTTGTGTGTTCGCGTATTTTTATTGAGCGGATTATCAAGTACGAATTGCCAGAAGACGACAAAAGATGATTACGAATCATACACGATTAAAACTGTCTATGACTTCGATACATCGAAGGAGAGTTGGACACAAGTACAAAAGGTGCGCACAAATGTATTCAAAGCCATTGGACATTCATTAATAAATATGTTGTTTTCATTTCAATTTCAATGATTGGGAATCTTGAAATTATTAATTCATGCTCAACAACCTGTCCACAACTCATATTATAACTACCAACATTGATGATGTCCCATTATAATGTTGTGCGTTATTTAAAGGGGTAGATCAATACCGTATATGTTTTCAGAACGGAGCACCTTAACTTGTATTTAGAGACTTGCATTTTATGAATGCTTATTATTCGTCATAGTAAGTTATCTTTGTCTTTCAATTTATATCCATATATAGTCAATTTTAATATTTCATTTTAAATTTCATACAACAGTCTATGGATATCTGTCGTTAAAGACTTGCTTACAGTGCATTCTGAATTTTACAGATGTTACTAAGTTCAAACATTGGACAACATTACTCTCTACTTCACGATTCCGAATTGAACATAGGAAGTGCCAACACGACAGTTGCCGGTGCTCTTATGTACGCTTCCGAACGTCCAGTTGCGTGGTATCTCATGAAGACGCAAAATGTGCCAGGCAATTGTGAAAATGACTTAAACTGTATCGTAAAATATGATACACATTCTGGTTATGTTGAATTTAACAGGAAACATATATCTCTGAATCAAATTTACTATATATGTGCATATTCCAATACCACGGAGGTTCACAGAGAATTGTTCACTGAGACATTGGATGAGATATCATCTTGCAGCAATGGCTTTGTACTGGACAGCAGTCCACCAACAAAAGGTGAGGTAAAAGTCCAAAACCATCAAGGATTTGTTACAAATCCACAACACGTCTTGGTGACTTGGATCGGATTTGATGACAACATCGACGCTTCGGTTTTCGGATATCCCAGCAAACTACGTGATTTTTCTATTGGAATAGGTAGGAACTTTATATGTCAGTCATAAAAAGCTCTTTTAACAACCTATGTTAGCATGACATTTTTGCGACGCCCCGTTACACGTTTTTAATCATTAACATTCAGGCACGCAATCAGGCAGCAACGGTATAGCTGAAGTCGTAAGAACAGGATTAGAATCCTCGGCAGTTATATCAATGCAAAAACCGTCAGATGGAAGTACAGTGTTCTTCACGGTGAATGGTACGTAATGACATCTATGTTAGTTTGTATTTATTTAGTGAATATGTTCGTGAATTTTTGATAAACCTTGTTAATATTTGTGTAGTCATAATTAGTTTATAAAAGTCATCAATTTGAGGCAAATACATGTACAGAGTTTTATCATTTCAAAGTCGCTGGGTAAGTAAAAAACTATAATAATGGTATCTTTTGCAGAAAAATAAAACTTCATAAATAAAAGCATTACTTTAAAAACGTTTCAAATCTTTAATAAGTATTGCTGATTTAACGTATTCCAAACCGACATGTGACTACTGTATTTTTTTTTAAATGTTAACAAAGTTGGAACACGATCTTAATCTTTGGAATAAAGATTATCAAATACTGATCGAAAGTCAATGTTTTCTACCAATATTTTAAAGTCGATAGTGCAAAGTTAATATAACGACATATTTCATTAACAGTGTTACTGTTGTAATATCGAATGTTGTTTCGACCTTATTTGAACAACCAACTAACGAGGTTGGTTAGGCATTATCATTTCACGATTAAGCAACGTGGCCGACGTATTTGCTTATATTAAGCATTTATTAAATAGCGTGTGCATGCTATGCTGGGTGGTAGTAACAATGACAAATCAGACTTTGTCGACTCTTTGTTTTAGCTACCAATTACGCGGGCTACGTCTCAAGTTCAGACTCTGTGGAACTGACGATAGATACTTCACCACCTTCCCCAGGCTCAGTCACAATTCTGAATAATCTTCAAAGAAATCAGTTCATTAACCACGAATTAGCCAGTTTCCGGTTCAAAGGGTTTTCGGATCCACACAGCGGTATAGATTATTTCAATATAGGCGTTGGAACAAACGAAGGAATGACAGATATTGTTTCAGGTCGGAAAATATATACCGACTATCTGGAATTGAATCTCAACGACCTTATTGACGGGCATCCGTATTTTATTCTGGTTCAGGTAACTTATTCAAATGCAATTTCAATAGTAAAGTATTGCTTGAATCGGCCTATACTTTTTAAATAGTAACATTTAAGCATTCTTTAAACAGGCAGTGAACCATGCAGGTCTGATTTCACGACTGGTATCAAAAAGATTTGTATTGGACCGAAGTATTCCAAACGGAGGACATGTTCTCGATGGAATAAAAGGGAAACAGGTATTTTCAAATCATATTTGTTGTTTTAAAATTGAATTTATAAATAAATTACCTTAACATGCGTTACAATAAAAACATGTATTATATTGTATTATGTTGTGTGTTTTTAAAGTTGGAAATAACAATATATGATCATCATTTTAAAAATGGAAGGAATCATCAGTTTTTGTATCAATATAAAAATGTTAACAACTTAAATTGATTAATTAGTGTAGTAAATACATATTTCGAATGAATATTTTGTTAATATCATTTAGGACATAGACTTTCAAAGTAGCACCGATGTAATTCATGCACACTGGAAGAATTTTGACGATCCAGAAAGCGGTTTAGCATTCTATAAAGTTGGTCTTGGGACAGATCGTTATGTAGCAGACATAAGACCGATGGTAGTTTTTGGAATGATGACTGGTATTTTTTGCCGTATTTTAACGTTTTATTGTGTCTTTCTGCACGTTTTGTCAATTATTTGACAAGGTAATGTGTGTATTACATACTTAAACTGAGATCGTAGTCAAATTGAAAATGTATAACCAATTGGAACTAACTTTTAATGATCACATCTTCTTATTATAATTTGATTCATATTCTGTAAATATTGTCTGTTGATACATAAACATGTATATATACCCAACAAACAGATAACATAGCAAGGTATTACAAATTGTTTCAATTCATCTTTATATATTTAATTTAAATCCAGTTTGATTTTAATAAATTTGTCAGATGTTTTCTGGAATGGTCCATTCACTCCCGGGCAGAAGTACTTCGTAACTGTAGAAGCCTGCAACAAGGCAGACCTTTGTACCAGACGTTGTTCGGATGGCATAATAGTGGACAATTCCCCTCCAATACGCGGACTTGTGCGTGTAGGTCCCGGTGATGGCCATAGCAAATATCTTGGACATCGGTTTGTATAATAATGTGCATGTGTTGACACACATGTAGAAAAATCTTGATTTATCGTTTAACTTACAATTAAAATCGTCGTGGTTCCCTTATTCGTGTGAAGTAGTTCTATTTCATCATTTTGGTACACACATTTTACAGTTAGGAACTATGCGGCGGTCAAGTTCTCTAAATTTATTATTAATTGTTCTGAAATTATATTAATTCACCTTTATCTACATATATTTTGACGAGTGCAATATTGAAATGTGGTTTGTTTAAAAATAATATTAATGTTTACGTTATTGTCGTTATACAAATGGCTTAAAATGCTTTTGTAGGTCGTATATACAGATAAACTGGCAAGGATTCGAAGATCCCCAGTCGGGTATAGATCACTATGAAGTTTGCGTGTCCACTCCGAATGAATATTGCGACGTTCTGCATCGATCAAACAATCTTCTGCATTCTTCTATCATCAAGTCAAACATAACACTTCCTAGGAACACCGAACTAGTGGCAACAGTATGGGCCTTCAATCAGGTCGGCATAAATGTTTCTAAAACGTGTGACATATTTGTAGTTGACGACTCCCCGCCAGTCGTCAGAAAGTCCCCAACATTTTTGGTTAAATACAATTCAGCTCATGGCAAACTTTCTCAGTGGGAAAAATCCATTATTCGTTTAGAATGGGAATTTGCAGACGATATAAGTCCAATTGTCCGACATGAAATTTCGCTAAAAACACATCATGAAGGTCATACCCCAGTCGAGCATTTCATTTTAGGATCTGAACGCCACGTGACTGTCAGTTTAGATGGGAAGAATTGGCTAAATGACGGGGACAAATACTACGCTGTTGTAACGTCCTGTAATGCTGCAGGACTATGCTCGTCAGACAGAACGCCCGACCTTTTAATTGATTCTACTCCACCACATCTAGGCGGCTTTAAACCTCCAATGACGTGGACACATTTTAATGATTCAAATGGTAATATAATTACTAATGTAACCCTTACATGGTATGGATTCCACGACCAAGAGTCCGGAATAGAACAATTTTACATAACTGTGTCGCGGTTTTATGGTCTGGATGAGCTATCGACTGGAGTTATTACTTTCCCTAACAGCAATCAAAGCGAGGAAATTCGTTCATCAATTACACTGTCTGAAAAACTCTTGGCTGACGATCGAATAGTTTTGTCAATATGGGCACACAACAACGTGGGCCTGAACAGTTCAATTTCAAGGATCACTGTCACTGTTATTTCTAGCACAACCAGCAGCGGATATGGGATTCTAGAAATCGAAAAGCATTCATGCGACGTACATTTTTGTAACAAGGACTGCACCTGTGCAGTAATTGGTCGTCCATGCGTAGATGTTAGCACCAACCTTACATGTAGCAACATGTCTCCAGAAGAGGCCTTTGCTCAGAATTTACCTGTATTTAATGTATACGCTGGACTCCCCCACGAGGTTCTAAATACCTCAGCGTCGTCAGCCTGTCTAAGCGGTCATTGGTCACGAACCGATGGTGGAATAGTATCGCAGAATATTCGTCGCTTTGAATGGAGTATTGGGATATTCAATCAATCCGTTGGATATGGAATCTTTGATCTGCAACTAGAAAATCCTTGGACAAACATCGGTCTGAGATCGGAGTTTATCCATTGCCTGCCTATCAATCGTACGTTTATCAAAGAAACTGAATACGTTGTGTATGTGAGAGCTTGGTATGAGGCAAACGAATACGCTTTGTTTGAATCTTCTCCGATTATGATAGATCAAACTGGGCCCAGTGTTCAACGTGGTCGTTATATCAGAGAGGGCAAATGCATTCAGGACTTGGACTTTATTGAATGGACGGACTCCATCATTGCCTGTTGGGACGGGGTGTTTAATGAGCCGCAGAGTCTAATTGATCACTTCAGCGTCAGCGTTGGAACTTCACCTCACAGTAAGAACACAATTAGTATAAAACGTATTAAATGTATTTGTTCGTATGCAGACTTTGTCGCATTTTTCTCAAAATACAGGGTTACATGTTTTAATTGTGTGTATCTACTGTTTATATTTGAGTCGTTGTTTGAGTCGTAACTATTTCATTTTTTCACATTCTTTTGAATCTGTAAAATGAGAATATATTTCAGGCGATGATGTACTGCATCAACAAGATGTTGGACTGGCAACAAATATAAGTTTAGACAACCTATCTCTGAGCATAGGAACACGATATTATATTACTGTTGTTTCTGTTAATACGGTTGGGCTTCATACGGCATTGGTTTCGGATGGGTTTGTAATTGATACGGACAATCCAATTGATGGGGTTGTATTTAACACAAAACACCACAAAAACACCGCTTTTCAGCGGTCAACAAACACCTTTGAAATGTCGTGGCACGGATTCCAAGATCACTATTCTGGAATAAAATACTATATGGTGGCTATATCAAATGTCAAAGAGTATAACAGTAAGAATATTAGCTTTACGAATGTCGCTTTGCTGACCGCCTACACATTCACGAACCAAAATCTCAAACACGGCGAGTCCTATTCGGGAATCGTCAAGGCGGTAGACGCGGCAGGACATGAAAGCGTAGCTGTATTATCTCCCGCACAATTGGTCGATGAGACCCCACCAAAAGGTTTTAATTGTGAATCAACAAAACAATTATCAATTGATATTTCTTATAAAGTGAATAATGGTGACCATGCCGTTGTTGTCAACGCCACATTTATCAAAGATAATGTATATTACATAAGTGGAACTATCCGAAGTTTAAAGTATGATTTATACCCAGTCTTGACAATCAACCGATTCAGCGTACCGTTACCATTTGAAAAGCAAAACGGTGGAGCATTACGATACTATTATACCTTCATATCGCAAGTTACCGGAGTACAATCCATCGAAATTGCGTTCGGAACAACTGTTGAAGACGAAATGTTGCAACACTTAAACGTTGAAGAATGCACTTTGCTGTCTACAAATAATTCAAATGCCATTTCCATGAAGCAAATTGGACCTTATTCTGTTGCAGTGAGTCTATTGATAATGGATGCAGAAAGTGAAATCAGAACAGTAAGTAATTGTTATTGACATATTTTTTGTTATATATGTTTATATGTTTTATTAGCTATGTTTATGATATTTATATTCTTGTTATTTCGACAGGTCTCTCTTGGAGCCGGTACAACCAAAGGAGGATTGCAAATAAAAGCACTAAATCAAATTCATCATACAAATAATGTTGGAGTTATTTGTGCACCTTTCGAGCACGGAATGTCGTTATATGTTACTGCAATAGCTGAAAACCATGCGGGACTCAAAACCGTGTTTCATTCGAATCAAGCAATTATTATTGATCATACATCCCCCATTCTTCACGATATTGATGTATCTGTGGCCGTACACAGAAACAGTTCAATAACATTACATGCAACTTGGAAAGTCAAAGACGATGAGACCGATGTACTGTTCTGTAAATATTCTGTCGGTTTGTACACATTTTTACTTTCATGCCGCCGCCATGATAATGATGAAAGGCGGTTTAGTATTTACTCTGTTCATGTGTTTTGGTGGGTCGAAGGAAATTTGATGTGCCCGTCTCATTACTTTATCGTTTATGTTGCTCGCTAAGTCAAGGCAACAGTGGATACATAATTGTGTGCATATTCACTATGCATGCATTGCGAATGTTGATTTTCGATTCATGTCCATAACGTATTTTGCATAATGGATTTTTTAAACCTAATGACGCATGATTGAATTTTGAAATAGAATCGGTTGACGATCTTGTTTATCAAAAAGCGACATGCCGCGCGAAAGAATTATTTCCCTCGCTAAATGGGCAATGTACAAATTATAACTCGAAGTTTTTTATTCTTTATGTATGAAAATAATACAAAATGTTCATGTCCGGTCCACTCTTTATCGAAATTAGCTTATAACTTGTTTGTGCATTATGAGATTCAGAAAAACATTGGCATACATGATCAGTTTATGACGTTCGTCAGCTATGTCCCTCGCCTAAATGTGCAAGTTATAGATATGTTATAGGTATAATGTGTTGGAAATTTACATATCTTTCATTAACCTCAAATTTCCTTCTTTCGTTATATATCGTTCGCATATTTACTGAATAACATTCATTGTATCGATTGATATCTAGCCTGCGTTACCGTGTGATATGGGTGCCCTATAGTCTCTGTAATAATCTTCTATAAATTTGGTTTTTGCAGCCAGTTTAATTTATAATTACATTAAATATTCATTCAGACCTTGTTGAGTTTTCTAGTGACGCATTTGAAAATATGCAATTCCAATGTTAAGTAAATATAACTTATAACTGTAAGTTTCATTAAATGAGATTCATATACATCGTTAATTATTGGAAATTTTACTTTTATAGGATCTGCAACATTAACAGGGAATATTCAAGCAGAAACGGATTCGGATACATTGCAGTCTTTCCAGTCAGACCTGAATAACCTTCATCATGGCGATATAGTCTATGTAACAGTAATATGTGTGAACAACGTTGAACTTGCAACAACATTAGTATCAAGTCCAGTGACCATTTATCTTGACCCACCTATCAGTGCGCAAGCGTCTGTCCACTTTATACCCGTCAGTCAAGAATCTACTTCACCGATTGACCCATTATTCAGTGAACCAGCTTGGCAGTCAAATGCCAGCATGTTGCAGCTGGAATGGATCAACTTTGAGGACCGTTCGCTGATAACGTCGTATAGATACCGTATCCATAGTAACGGCAAAATTGTTGTGGACTGGATGGATGCGGGTTTCAAGGATACGATTTCGTATCTTAACTTGAAATTGATGTCAGGTCAAACATATACGGCTGAAGTTAAAGCTGTCAATGGAGGTTACTTCAACAGTTCCAGTGTCCAGTCGTCTTTGGTCCTTGTTTCGGAACCACCAGCTCTTTCAGGTCTGATGTTTGTGAAAGAGTAATGCAATACCTGTTTGTTGAAGTACGACTCGTTTATGTTAGATCGGTTGTTTCTAATTGAATATGTATATCAGTAATTTTTTCATAACAATTCAACCCACAGTATTATACTTTATTAAGTTCAGTTTATGTAACGTATGCATTAGAATAGTTTATGAATCCGTATAAACGCAGACATTGTTTCAACAAATACATTTAGGTGTAAAATGTTTATAAAAGTGTCAACCCTCTCGGTTAAATGCCAGCTGTTTTTCATAATAAGACATTATAGCTGGTAAATATATTAACGCCCCATTTCTAGCCTTGTTTCCGAATGCTACGTCAAGGAAAGAATTTTAACTATGCAACTTTTCAATATAAACGAGTGGGGCTCAAGCCTTCGACCTTCGGAAGCGAACATCCTTACTACTATACAAGATATATGCTTCTTACAATATATAAACGAGCTTTTTACGAGGGTAAGATTAAATGGTTATTTCTCGCTCAGAGTCCGTACTGGAAACAGTTAGATTGATTAAATAATAACGATTGCATTCTTGGCTGGTGCTCTATATGTAAGAACGAATCGTTAGAACAATATCCATTAATAAATATATATGTGCTGCCTCTGATAGTTTTGGGGTGTCAATATAAAAAGTTTCTTGTAAACATTTGTCTGCATGTTAAGGAACAAATCGTTTAAATATTTCTAGGTCAACCAGTAGCTTCTGTGTTCGAACAAGGTACACTCAAATTAAACTGGAAGGACGTTTTCAACACTTTCCATGGAGTTCCCCACCACTACAGTCTGGTTGTCGGGTCCAGAGACGGATTCTCGGATGTCGCTGAAGTCATCTATACACGTGGCCACGTGTATGACGTCATCGTTCCGTCATCAACGTTGGTTTCGCCCGATCTGAACGAGATGTATATAAAAATCACGTGTACCTACAGCACGGGGTTGTTTTCAATCTATAGCACGTCATACAAACTGTGATATATGTAAATGACAAGTAATATAACTATTATGGTTGTGTTTTGTTGCATTTATGAAAAATATCACATAACTATCGCGTGTAATTGAAGCGTTTTGTAAAAAGAAAAATGTTTTAATATTATAACAATTATTGTCAGTGATGGTGTGTACCTGCTGTACATTTTTTAATTGAGTTTGCAGGTGTTTATTTATTGCTCCAACAGTCTTTAAGTTAAACTTGAATTTATTCTGGTGTTGATAAGTCCGCTTTTCAGTCGTATTTTTGTGGTGTAACAAGTATATGTTATATTTTATAGATACATAATCATTAGAAGAGCCTATTTGCTTATTACATATACATATCACAAAGAAGTATACATGTTGAGTTGTTTGCAAGTATGAAAATATATCTTTTATGGTTATAAATACATTATTTTTTGTCATTTAGATGTTTGGCCTACTTGTTAAATTGTAAATGATACTGTGCCCTTGTTGTACATAATATATTTTGCTTTTTAGTTATCATTTTTTTTAGTGCGATGTTGGTTTTCATTTTCTTTTTATATTAAATAACCAGAATGCATAATGACGTTGTGTTTGTTGTTTCTGTCTGAATAAAACTATTATAAGTTTAATAAGGAATAAAACATAATTTTAAAATCATTTACGAAAACAAAAGTGTGGTGCAATTTCTACACATTAATGTGTGTAATGATAATAACAGCCAGACATTTTTGCTTCCGGTCGGGAAACATATTTGGTATAATAACTCAATGGACTCAATAATGTACACACACAAATACGATTCGAATCTAGTCATAATTGGAAGCAATAATTCAAATACAATATATATTGCAATCGGGTTTTTCGGTCCATTTGCCTTAAAAATGGGTTTTAACTGCAAGTGTACATAATTGACTTGCATAATCTAAAGATTGACGCATGGCTAAGAAATACTTAGGTCTACTTCAATCGCGTATATTAACGATGATTTGAATACACCTGGTTAATCATAACACGCAACACGAGCTTTATTATGTTATGTTTGAAAGCGAAGTATAGATGCGACATGGAAAACATGATGTTATTACATTGCTCGTTAATAATGGAAGTCCTAGTGTATTGACACACAAAATAGGTCCGCAAAAGTCAACATACATTATCTGTTAGTCTGATTGGACAAGTGAAAACATTCAAAGCCTTATACTTCCTCTCTAAAATTCCAAGCTACGAGGTTTTAAAAACATGAACGGATCATGTGGTCTTGTAGCAATGCCTACATTTACGGTAAAATCAGACAGGAATACGCTTACGCGGCAAATGAATAAAAGATAATATTAAATAAATAATTGAATGCAAAACTCGGAGCTGACATTAAAGTTTAAAGTATTTGCAAACAATAGTGCAGCGAATACTAGTAAGCTCGCTCATCGCACAACCGTCACGAGCCGATAGGTGCAGAGGATAAATGCAAACAATGTCTCCGAAAATATATTCGACTGTTTCAAAAGATAAACCGACACACGTTCTCACCTGTCAATTTTGATGATGGAAGACAAATGCTCTCTTGCAATTTTACTTCCCCAGACAAAAGCTATATCGTGAATTAACTGCCCAGGAACAAACACTCGTCAATGCTAAAATAAGCTTATCCAAGCATTAACTACCCTATGAAACGCGATATTATTCCTTATATTAAGACAAGAACGATGCTGAAATATGGCTATTATGTAGCACAATTCCTGATGTAGTAATATAACTGTCAAACAATGTTTCTTCGTTGACCTAGAACCAAATTAAGACAAAAAGTACACTGATGTGTTCATTATCAATAACATGACGACCAGGGGTCTCTTTAAACCACTAAAACCACTAAGTATTTACCAATATTCCTTTCAAAAAAGGGTTCCAGACAATTAATCATAGATGTAATTTCAATAAGTGAGACAATATTCGGGTGAGCTTTTGTCAGAAGTTCAATGAGAATTGCTTTTTTCAAATCTAACGGTCTCAAAAAATCTTCTAGCAGCAAGCAGCGCATTTAAATGATCGTAATTAAAAAGCGGATACACTTCGCGGATTCTGCAAAAATATAATTATGTTTGCAATTCTCCAATGTCTCGCTATAATGTTCATAAAGCTATGTTATTAATTCTCGATAGAAGTTAACTTGCTGTCATCTGCGAAATTGTAATTTCGAGGTTCCCTCTTTTACTTTGCCATCTGTTAATGTTAATGTACGCTATGATTCTGTACTCTTAGCAATAATGACCAGATTAGGAGCACAAAACGTGTTCGCGTATTCGATTTGTGATCAGTCGGGTGCTCACGTGCCCCCGAAGCCTTCGTAAGCGATGGTTTTAGGCATTGTTATTTGATAAGATATGCTGATCAAATAAGGCGCATAACCCCATTGTAAGAAAAACACGTTTTATATTTAAATGAATATACTGTACATACCGGTAAGCTACTGGCTCACCCGGGGCCGTAATCCTTGTGCATCATTCCCGGTTAATCCGTTTCTAAAAAGCATCCAACACCAGCAATTTGAATTGAATTTACTTACAACAAGAATTGTTTTTGTCAGAAACACTATGTCCCCTTCTGCACCGCTTTGAATTATTTTTTTTACCTTTGACCTTGAAGCATGACCTTGACCTTTCACCACTCAAAAAAGGCGGCTCTATGAGATACACATGCATGCAAAATATCAAGTTGCTATCTTCAATATTGCAAAAGTTTTCATAAAATGAGCGATTTTGGCCACATATATTTTACCTCTGACCTTGAAGGATGACCTTGACCTTGACCTTTCATCACTCAAAATGTGCAGCTCCATGAGATACACATGCATAACAAATATCAAGTTGCTATCTTGGATATTGAAAAAGTTATTGCAAATGCTAAAGTTGGAGCAAACAGACCAACAGACAGACAGGGCAAAAACAATATGTCCACCACTACAGTGGGTGGGAGACATAAAAATTGTAATGACAGTACAAAATGTTGCGCAAAGTATGCTCGTATATGTACACTATACCGTACTGTTAACGAGGGCGATAAATCGCATTGTTTCATTAAAAACATGTTTGCGGTTAGTTCCCTAATTTCTTATTTCACAAAATTTTCTCTCGTGCGGTTAATTTCAGCCAGATTTTTATGCATATATTTTTACCATCATTTATTTCATATATATTTCTTTATTTGTATTGTATATATCTGTATACATTGTAAACAGTTGACACTCATTCATTCATTCCCAAGTTTAAGTCAGTCGTGTTTGTTTATAAATGAATATATGTGTTACTTACAATAATTTGCTGTTAAACTATTGATGCTTCTAAAGGAATTCTACCATTAGTGATCAATATAGAGCAAATGGATAGTGTTCATGTCAGTCAATTGTGCATCATTGGTTCCTGGTACGTCCGGGGAAATACAGACGATTTGTGTAACCCTTTTCATTGACAGGTAATAATTACTAATTAGAAAAATAATGCTGGGTTGATTCGCTCTTTTTTACAATCAGCTAAGTGCGAAAACATACTCAATAACATATACACATGGTTAATTAAGAACATGATTTCATTCGTTAACAATAATATGTGATGTGTGTTCGTCTTAAAGACATTCGGGATTTTGATAACGACTGAACGATTAACAGGTAATTGTAGGATTTAGTTTTTTGATTTTTTTTTAAACAACAACACCATCAACAACAATATACATAGAATGCTTTTGGAAGCTCAGAAGACATTATTGAAATATCATTTTTCGCAGGAATGCCTTTAGACACGTGTATTAGCTTCCTGTTACTTCTTATGTTACACATGTTCTTTTTATGGTTTGCACTTTAAAAAAAGACATCGTGCTATAATAAGGTTTATTTTGCTGATGCAGCTGATCTTTCTTTTTGTTTTTATTCATTTCGTGTGTATGATTAATTAGATTATATATAAGGATAAAATGATCTTATGTTTACTTATCATTGTCGGCGAGATATAATAATCTGCCTAGCGCTCATCAGTGGCTAACCCTACATGATAAATCTCATTTTTATGTAACTTTATTAAATATTCATTCAATATGCACTTTGTATACAATAACTTAGTAATTGTGTTTAATATTTTGAATATAAGTATCTTGAATTTCACAACTTTAAAATATTTAACAACGTCAATTGTTTATTGTCTACCTGAGATGTGCAACTTCAGAGTTTAACTTAACAAGTACAAACTATGTAAATTTTAAAACTTCCTTATCTAATGTTTGAAAACATAAATGGTTAACATTAAGATTGCAACACATTTAGTAACAGGAAGATTATGACAGAAATGGATAAAGATTTGACGTTCTACAGAGTGTCATGAAAATGGATTGGAAATACATATTTATTATTATGCTACCTTTTGTCCTATCGAGTAAGAAAGGTTATTAAATTCACACCATGACTTCTAATTTCAATGATGTACTACCATGTTAACATTTTCTAACGGAGTTTATTAATTTAGTATATTGTGTTTTACGATCGGCGGCCTATTGATTTTACTGTTCATGTTGCTACGAAGAACTGCTCCTATTCCGAATAAGATTAAATGAATACATTTATAATTATGCTTCAACTCTTGCAAAATTAAAATATAAAGTTGATAATATCACAACAAACAAACAAAACTGTATCGTGTTTATTTTTTATAATCTCTTCTATATTTCATAGATACGTGCGATTGGAAAGGAGGAATTTCTACTTGTGGAAAATGGACTACCTGCTCTCAAAATTGTGGATTGGGAAACAGATGCCGAGAATGCAAGTGTAAATGGTACGGGAGTTACAACGAATGCGAAACATGCAGAAATGTGTTACAGTGTTCCATTTGGCGGACTGGAGATTGTTGTGAAAGTATGCATTTACAGACAATTTTGTGTCGTGTTGTACCATGCATTCCGCGCATTTATGTAAATCTATTTGATCTTTCTATTCAAAATAGAAATAAAGTCGCTATGATGTTATGGGAAACGTTCCCAATTTCCTTTTAAATAAACGAAGTACAGATTAGTCTAAATATATTTATTTAGCTCGTGTGCATAGAAAGCCTTAGCGTTCTTTTTTGGATGGCTCGAAACCGAAAATAACGTAATTATGTTGATTTCCGCGATAGTAATGTATACAATTTTAATATGGCTCTTGAGTCTTTCAAGGCTGAATGCCATAATAGGAAAGGGTGACAACTGGTATGTTTATACATGTATACTGAATTAAAACAACAACAGCAGTAGAAAATGTATCATCAACACATTAATTATGTTTCTTGCTTGAAAATATTTTACATGACACACTCTGGAACAAAACATCATCTTAATATCAGCTTATAATCGGAAAATATTAGTGCTGTTCTGTTCTCTATAAATTGTATAAAATGTTGCTAAAGAATTATTGCAAGGTATATGAAACTAAATGAAAAAACGAATTATCTCCACTTTTTGTAGCATGTAAAAATGTAAGCATTCCTCACTGCGTCAACGGACAACAAGAATGCGGAGGTATACCGGATGGTATTAAGTGCACGAAATGTATTGACACGTACTATGCTGCAGGATATAACAATGGTTGTTTAGGTAAAATAGTGGTATATACTATATTAACGAGATTGAACAAACACGGTTTAAACACAGTTCAAAAACTGAACTAAGACTTGAACGTGTGGCCTAGTTTATAAAGCTATCCATATTCAACCTTGGCCTAGTAATTGTTCAAGATGAAAATTCAACGTACCACCACGATGTGAGCATTTACGTGGCTTATAGAGTATTCAATCATGTTCCATGTAATATTTCTATGAATTTTTATGCGTTGTAATCATTTGCATCACACCGAAGTATTTGATAAATCTAAAAAAGCACAACATGCATGATAACAAAGCTCAATCTCAGAACATATTTTAAGAAATGTGGATTATAGTATTCATAATTTTCAATATATTATCAATTTAACAATCTGGCAATCTGCACAGTATGTGTTACCAAATAATAACCTAGCTATTATAAGGATTGCTGATATTAATTTCCCTATGCATGTTTACATATCAGTTTCATGTTTGGAATATTGTCCTTGTTTAACTATCGTATATTTGTAATACACTACCGACGTAAAATCATGCCAAAATTAAACAGTAAATTGTCCAGGTTTTAAGTTTTTTTATGGAGAGATTTTCCGAGAATGCACGTAAACAATATATTTATATCGCAAAGCAATGTAGATCTCATTACCAAGATAATTCATAATGTATGAAACCGAACTACTTTTCTTTGCAGAGTGCAATAACATTCCTCAGTGTAATAATAGAAGCTGCACGAACGCAACAAATGTTGTATGCCATGAATGCGTCGAAGGTGATGTGATTTTTAAGACCTGGAATGACAAAAAGGAATGCCAACGTAAGATATCACATTATATAACAATTGCTTAAGAATTGCATATAGACGAACTGTCACTCCGCACGTTCATTCTCATTTAGAAGTTATAGCGTGTTTCCTTATATTTTTTCGTGATTGTTGAAAAAAATCAATACCAAGTTATACTAAAGTGATGTAAGTTTCTGTGTAGGGTACATCGGGTGGGGGGGAGGTATAATTTCGCATAATATTTTTATAAAATTAGTTGTGTTAATGACTTTTTCATTGATATGAAGGTATGTGCGCTTGGAGAAATCACTATTGCTGGCCCGGGACATGTGGCACAAGTGGACTTACAAAGAATTGTCAGTGTATCGGTGGCTTTGTTAAACTGTATGTCGAAGATTACAGTTCAGTATATGCTGGAGAAACAAAATGTCAGCTAAATACAACTCCTGATATTTTAATATGTGACATGGAGGCTATTGGGCCCAGCGATGGAAAGAATCAAACAAGAAGCACAAGCGCCACCACGACATGCAAATTCCTGGCGGATATGTATGGGAACTACAGACCAATGACAATGGTATTTAATATGACCGCTGAATTCGCAGTTGATGTTACTGAGTTCAACGCCATAAGACCATCGTTTGTCAAGGAAGAAAAGTTCGGTATTACCGACACATCTGTAAAAGTCAAGCTCCAAAATTTAACAGGTGAGGCTATTGAAATCCATCCGTTTGTTTATGTTTAGCGATTTGTATACGTATTGTCCTATATTGTAGAAGTAATTGGCCACGTGCCTTAAGTAAATAATTAGCGAATGGTAACACGGATTTCTCTCCTATGATGTTTCTCTAGTTTAAATCTATTATATGTATTATAATAATTATTTTGATCTTGAATTGTCAATAATAACATATATGTTCTTAGACAACAATAACATTTTTGTTAAGGCTTGTATCTAGAAAACTCGACACGAATACTTTTAGACGGCACAAGTGTCAGTTTATATTTACCATCAGTACATAGCGACACGGGGGTGATAAATGTCAATGACACAGCATATAATCTACAAAATGGAGAGGCGTAAGTATATATTGTTGCACTTACGTAACATTTAAATGTGCATGCGCATTTTAGCAAAATAGTAGAAAAATAAGGTTCGGTAATATGTGTTATTACAATTTTAATTTAAATTATAAATTATAAATTATTTTAAATTATAAGGCTCAATAGTTGTCTTTGTTTATTAGAATGGTCTACGTGCTCTCCTGATGTTACAATACAAACTTTTACAGCCTATGTTTGGAGTTTGAAGCAAAAGGTGGTGGTTATTTAAAAAGCAGTGACACACGAAGCTCAGCAAGTACACCATCTGAAACAGTGCCGTACACCAAGGTCACAAAACAAAGGATTATCTGTTACCGATATGATGACGTTCCACCGGTACATTGCTTAGACCTAAGATCATGCAATTACGAGCCTTTAAAGATTCAAAATCGAGTCACGAGGTCTCGCATTGTAACCATTAATTTCATTGGTTGGACTGATCCGATTCCAAGCAAAGGAAATCATAAAACAGCATCGACGATCGCAAGCTACGAAATAACAGTGCATGGTGTATATGCGTCCAATCAAAGTTTAAAGGTAAACCATACGGACAGCTTCTTTCATAGAACGGTATCTGCTAATGTAACAACAATAAAATTTAATCTTACGTCAGATTTGCCAACGCTCTATACTGTTTATCTCAATGTGCATGATCGAGCAGGGAACGTAAGGACAGCCCGCCGCTTTGTGCTGTACGATTATACAAGCTTAATTGGAAAATCAAATGAAAGTCTGATGTACTTCAAAACAGCCAATCCTGAAACCGGGTCTAAGTGGCAGAACACTACTAATGTTTGCCTTACCTGGGGAAATTATTTTGTTAACGAAGTGCACATGCGAAACAATTTTTTAAATGCCATTGAATCCGATCCAAGATTTAAGATCACGGGTGTATATGAACAAACCACTGGGCTACTACCTGTGTCTGGAACCCCAAACGTAAATGGGATAGTTAGCTTTTTCGTGTCTCGAAGTGTTGGTGGTGGTAATTTTACACCACCAGTTGTCGTTAAAAACTTCACTCAACAACAGTTTTGTGAAAAAGTTAATCTACCCGATGGACAAGAAACTATTTGGAGAATACAGGCAGTTGATATAGCTGGCAACAAACTGAGTGATGAGCGGTCTTTGATTTTCGATGCATCCCCACCAACAGTGTCAATCATACGACTTCATTTCAATCAATATGAAGTGGAGTACGTTCAAAGTTTGATCGAGTTGAGGAAATTGAAACTTAATGTTACAGCTACAGATGAGCAAAGTGGGATATATGCTATTAATGTTGGTGTTACAGATGGAGCTTCTTACAGAAATATCGTACATTGGATAAGCAACGAGGTTCGCATATGTTCACTTACAAATGAGTTAAAACAACGCAAATCGATAATTTTCATAAGGAATAAATCTGATATTACCCATGTAGACGTTTGAATGTATTGATAAATGTAGTGGTTTTATAAGATAAGACTCCAAAAATGAGTTTTAAATATAGAATATTATTGAATATTATCAATACACAACTTGTTCTTTTATAGGTCGAATGTTCTGCAACTCCGCATTGCTACTGCGTTCAGTCAGGTCAGTGTCAAATGTCTTTCCACGTCTTGCAACTAGATGAAATAGATGGAATCAGAAACCTTCCGATCGACACGGGAGAAGACATGTGTAGTGGTCAGTGCGAACTACATGTGACAGTGGTGAATCAGGCAGGCTCATCAACCGTTCAGATATATCATTTTAAAATTGATATAACAGCACCAGAAACAAGTAACGCTAAAATAGGTAATTATTTATTAATATAAACACAAAACTGATGTAAGCACCAGAAAGAGGAAGCGCCAAAATAGGTAATTATTCATTAATATAAACACAAATCTGATACATGTATAAGCATTTCATATATGCTTACAGATGTTATTATGTTATTACTTTTATTATAATGACCAATGTTATGCTGCTGGCGCTCCCATAATGTACATGGTCATGTATCGGCAACTTTCACTCTAAAATATGATATTTTCAACTTCAAACAATTGATGTGGTTAATGTTGTGTTTTGATTTTTTCTTGACCTCTTTTGCTTTACTTTTGGAAGACATTATCACGGAAAACAGTTCACCAAATTCGTCTGCTGCACGATTGGAATGGTCAGGTTTTAAAGACCAAGAAAGTAGCATTCTTTTCTACAGAGTGTACCTGAATGATCAATGCCTAACTACATACAATATGCTGGACTCTAATACTACATCATACGTGGAGCTGAATGTGTCTACAAGTACTACTGAAGTATCGAGAGATTACGCAGGAAAGCGTTATGTCATAGTTGTTGCTTTCAATGGCGCACTGACAGCTTCACAGCCGGTTTGCTCTGAAGGAATTGAAGGAGTTGTACCGTTGCAAAGCAATGCAGGTTCGCGATTGACGGGTCACTCTCATCAAGTCATTTTTCATTAGAACGTTTTGTTGTCCTTTGTTCAATGCATGATACGAAACTTAAGGAGTAAACACAATTCATCCATGGTTTGCTGTGTAAAATATCAAAGATAAGCATACCACAGCATACTGATCAGACCATTTAGTAACCATTGAAAGAAGTTGTGTTTTTTTTTTACTTTAATAAGTTAGGTCTGCTGAGATATGTATGTTATTTTGCACACGGCATCGTCAGTATGTACAATTTCAGATAAAAATAAAACAGCAGTGACCGTTGGGACATCGGTTGGTGTGATATTAGCAATCTTAATAATTTCTATAGCGGTGTACGTGATGGTACGGAAATACAGATCAAAAACACATGGTAACTATGTTACTTTTATATGCAGTATAATATGGTTACGATATACATTTACGATAACTAGGCATATTATCGTGTTATAATTATTATAATAACTTTGCTGATGAAAAATAATGCTTAAAAGGCATGAGAAATAACATTTCTCTTAACATTTTGAAAATAGTGTTATTTAAAAAGTTGAACGATTTCCTTGGTTATTGAACGAAATGAAACTCCATAAGGTTAACTCATATTTCTGATGTATAATTTGCACACATTTAAATGCACAATTCTATTACAAATGTGAATGCATGAATAACATTAGTAAACCAGACACAATAATTACAGAATCCTGTGACGACCACTTGAGCCATCCATCTACTGACATCTCTAATGAGTAAGTAATACAAATAGCATTACTATAAAGAATAATAATCCAACATAAATTGAATGTTACAAGCATATTGCATGTTGATTGGAACAATGTTAAAATCATGTACTGGTAACCTTGGTATATTTTTCAGAGGCGTCTCAAATGCTACCTATGGGGAAGTTTTTGGTAAGGTACACTAATTGTTTTGGCATTTTTGTATACCCCAAATTAAACTAGGATGAGGGTGCTACATATTTCTGCATTGATAATTATGTGTCGAAAAAAGACATGTTACTCAAAATCACACTGAGTCAATTTTTAAAGAAATAAGTGGTGTTCATATTATTTATTGTTTGTTATGTTGCCCATATTTATATACTTAGTTAACTTGTCGATTTGTTTCGGAATCTTAAACTCTTAAACTTAATAAGTGTTGCATATCCATTTATAATATTTTGTGCATTGCTAGGCGACTGGAACAGCAATCATTACAGCAACATTAGGTAGGTAATTTTACATTATATTGTTTAATTTTGGAAACAAAACAAAAATATAATAACAATTCGCTATTCCGGCCATAAAACAACTCTGTGTCGTTGTACTGCGTTGCTATTTAATGATCCTAGTGGTAAAAGTCCGAGATATCACAAACTCTGAATTATAACAACGAACAATCGAGAAAATTCTTAATTTCTTGATAGAACCATTTAAATCACAATATGCGAACAATGCATGCATCAATATTTTCTTAGACTTACAATGTATTTAGGAAAAAAAGGGGTATTTTCACATTGAATTAAGTAATTGGGTTGTAATAAAAAGATACAACAACGTTTTCCTTAATAAATATATGTAAAACTTTAAAAGGTTTCAGTGTTAAATTGTTTTCCAGTCCAAATCCAGGCATATATGAACTTGCAAGAAACCCGCTAAGTGAAGTATTATGTGAGTACCAAGAGACTTCGTTGTTTGTGCAGTTATTGTTGATTTGTTTGGTTTATGCATTTTCTAGCCCTAAAATAAACATGTTTATTAAAATTAAATAGTGTACCAATAGTTCCGTCGTATATCTTATTGAATGATGGTTTGAAATTATTTTCGTAAGATAACGTGTTATGCAGTACTATGTTATACACACTTCCCTTTATCAAGAATGAGGTCATTTCCCCTTTGCATTACCCCGAGCCGTTTTAAATCTGTCTAAATCCTTACTAAATATCTCGGTAAATGTGCACTGTGTAGATACAATATATATATGCATTTTTAAGTGTATAAAATATATGCACGTATAGATATCAACATTAAACGATGTATTTTTATATTTCAGATCAACCAAAGTAAGTTTAGTTTTCATTTCTGTTATGACTTATTTTCAATCGCATAAATAAACTGCCACAATATCATAAGGATTCGTGTATAAAAGATATATCTATGTCATTCTAAAGGACTAAAGTTAACATAGGTTTACAAACGAACACGGTTCTTTCTTTATTATTTTAGTGCACGCGTCCAGCACTTGCCTGTTTCCAACAGCTATGAGAATGTGGAGGGTAGGTCTCTGATTCTGTTTCATTAGTGTTGGTTTGACTTTGATTTCGATCATAAAGCGGTATATATTGTATTCATGTTACGCTGTATATGAAACCTTTCGTGTTGTCATCAACACAAATCGGAAATCAAACCGCGTGAGCAGGGTAGACATCTCGTATTGGCAGCGCGATGATCTTTATTTCGAGAGACCAATTATCAAACCTAACACAGCACATATCGCAACCACAAAATAAACAAAAACACATTCAAAGAAAACTACGGTCACCACCTCACAACTGTCAACACAAAGCAACGGAGTTCTAAACTGGTGTCTGAACCACTGACATTGTGTTGGATCATTTAGCATTTACTTATACAAAATGCAACGTCCAATGTATGTTGTTATTTCCAACAACACGACCGTCGTTCCAGACACAGTATCGATTTCACCGATGATGAATATTAGATAAATAATATTATTTTATAATCAGCAAATAAATTAAAAATCTGCAATAAGGACTTTGCTCTTTCAGGTAATGAATCGTTTGCTGAAACATCGATTAATAACCTGTAAGTAAGGCTAGTACCTACAGGCGACACAATATTTGGTTTCTGTCGATTCGTATAGTTTGAAATGTTTTAATTTATCTTGAGAATTCAACACGCTATTACAATTATACACAAATAATTCGCTTATTATTATGAACCTATTTGGGGTTTATTGTTAATACTGTCTTCCAAATGTATTTCATACATATAAGTGCAAGAAATCACCACATTATTATATTTCACACAGCATGTCTTTGGGGTGTTGTTATTCATTAACTTAACGGCGTTTGACGAGGCTGTGATATAATAATATCTTTAAAGATCAACCCCTATTTGTTGCAGACCCAACCAAGGGATATATTCACTTGCAAGAAATCCGATCGGCGATTAGAAAACGTACGTGTCGTGAAGGTAACAGTACATGAGTATGAAAAGGGATTATTTGTTTCAATATTTTCTATTTTTTATGTTTTTCTTTACATTTCTTCCAATTTAATAATATTATGTACGTGACAACTCGCTCGCTTTTTACACCAACTATGTTAAAATATATTTCTTCAATAAACCTAAACATTATTCGAAATACACAGATAACAAAATTGAATGTGCTTTGGACTGGAAAACAAGGTTGATGTGAATTTTATATCAATTCCTTTCCGTTTGTGTGCGACTGTTAACAGTTATAAAAAAATTAGGCATTACTATTTTGATTATGGGTTATTTTATAATTATATAACTATTTTAATTTCAGATCTGTAAACAGTCACCTAGCAAGGGTATCCTGAAGCTTACCTTTGCAAATCATTCCACCGTCATACGACGAACCTCTTTTTGTGTTGTTTATATGAAAAGAAAAGTGAAACTGCAAATATATTTGCATTGAAACAGCACGTGCTTTTGAAAAACGAATATACATTTGGACGGAAAGATGACATATTCGGTTACGTTGTCGTATCTGCCGTTTTCTTATATTGTGTGTTGTTTTCTTGCACATTTGATTAACTTAACCCTTTACCACTTAAATACATATTTTGACCCATTTATAGTCCCATTGGAAGATAGATTTAATTAAAGACCTTTCTTGTAATATTCAAGTTTTAAAGGCTTCATTTCCAACCCTTGGATACTGATGAGCAGCAAACAGCATAAGATCTGAACATACTGCGAGTTACTCGCAGGCTGTTCTGGTTTTATGCTGTTTGCACATAGCCATTTTCACTTTGAGTGGAAAATGGTTAATAAGCATATCTGTATCATGTCATTCAATTTATAACTGCTGGACACACTATTATAATTTAATGGCTTCGTTAATTGTAGTTATTTGTCTAGCACTACTATAGTAAATGTTTCAATATTTAATGCTCATGATCGGTTATTTTATTTCATAAGCATGTGTAAAAAATACTTTTTACTGTTTTATGTTCTTTCTACTTATAAAACGCCATGTAAATTAATAAAATAAAATTAATAACAACATTTGAAAGTATTGACATCGGTACAAAGGACGACACGATAGATAGTAATCCGTTTTTGTTAGGTTGACATGCTTATAAAAAATATGACATCGAGAGGCAAATAACCAATTTCATTTCTAAACAAACAATACATTTGAGATAAATATACCATGATACAAACGTCCTTTTTAAAAGTATAAAACTTGCGCAATCATGAGTGATGTTCCTGTGCACTTCATGTGATTTTTAATTGCTTTTAAGGAATCCCTAACCCGACGGTCAACATGTGTATATGAGAGCATCGAACGACAACTTATCTTGGGAGATTTTTTTGCCTATTTCTATATATCATGCCACTACATTGATATCAACCCGTTACAAAGTTAATGATATTTTCCGCCAATATTGTATTCTAAGCCTTACCTGATATATTACAAAACGGTAATGCATTACCCTGTTATTCTCTACACCATTTCAATTATTCGCATTTAATGCCGTTCGAATTGCGTCCCGTTTACCGACCGTTTTTTCGCTTTAAGGGGCCTTTTCACGTTTTTGTAAATTGACAAAATAAAAAAAAAGGTTTCAGATTCGCAAAATTTCGTTGCAGTTATGATATTTATGAGGAAACAATAATGCTGAACATTTACCATGCTCTAAAATATCCATTATATGCATCTTTTGACGATTTAAAAGATTGAAAATTATAAAGTGTTGCAACGCGAAACGATTTAATAATGAGAGTTCTGTTGTTGTCGTTATATTTCGGGATACTACGAGGATTGCCTATATAAACTACAAAATCCAGTACTCACGAATGTATGAGCACGTATGGCCGAGTGGTCTAAGCGGTAGACTTTTACTGCAGGGCTCCATGTGTCAATGGTTCGAGCCCAGTTGAGGGTTACTTTTTTTTCTTTGTCTAATTTTATTCTTGTTTTTTTTTCATGGAGTTTTTTTTTTAATCCAATGTTTACATTTATCAAAATAAAGCATTTAATGACAAACTTCAATACATGCCAACATCTGTGAACAGGTCTCTTTAATATGCATGCATAAGTACACCAAATTTTATGTAATTACGCATAACAACCTTTATTCCAATATTATTTCCAAAGAACTCTTCGTTCTTGCAAATGTTATGATTATTCCGATAAATGACTCGATTTTAACGAGCAGAACTGTAAAAATAATTTTGGGTAACATTTATTTAACAGTAAATACGTTTATCACAATGCCAAAAAAATGACAAAAGCGTCAGATTCGACTAATATTTGACTAATATTTAGAACACATCCAAAATGCAAAAAGGATGTGTACTTTTGGTTGAAATTGAGTATGCACAAATTTAGTTTGTAAAATTGGTTTAAAGAAGAGAACTCAGAAATGCAATGTACAGAAACAGCGTAGCACGTGCTGATTGTGCCGATGAACATAGTCTTCTTTTCTTTTTTAATTTAGTTGTGTTATTCACCTTCTATCTTTAAAATGGTATATGGACTATGCGGACCATGGACCATACGGCCCAGATATAGATACAGCCCAGATTCGTGGACTATACGGCCCAGGGTTGCGGACCATACGGACCATATGTCTTTACGCCATGTAGATTATTTTAATACACGATATACTACACTGATTAGTATGCTGCGATACTATACATCTGTTAAAACTAAAAACGGGTAATGAAACGTTCGGGTTTATGATTATTTCAATAAAGTTATTCATATTCTCAGATTTGTAACTCATTTAAATTGTATCATCAATTATTTATTTTAACAATAGGCATCACATGGAAATAAGTCGTTAGCCTTCATATATGCAAAGATTTTAAACGTTTTTTTAATCTTACCTTGCAGTTTACTTTCATCTGTTCTGAAAACGCGCGATTAATGAACAAAAGTACCAAACTTGCAAGCTCACTTTGTGCATTTATTTTTTCATAACCCTGTTTAGTCACTCGTAAGACTAAAATGGTTTAAAATTGATGTTATTTGATTATTCATTCGATTACCTATAATAAAATATAGTATACTAAATAAACTATTTAAACAAATATATAAGGGTTTCATTTAAAGGTATATTCGCCGTGTTAATGCGATCAATAGCCGCACACATAAAATAAACCGGTCGTTTTTTTGACCGAGAGCATTTATGTATTGGAAATAACGGCGGGAGGATTCCTAAGGGAGATCACACTGAAAACAATATTTTACATCGCTCTGTATACTCAATACCTTGGTAAGCGACAATGAAACCAGTGATCCTTGGTTTTGAAACTAGTGCCTCTACCCCTCGGACGCGCTACATTTTTTACTGAAATGAGTCATTACCGTTTTTACGCGGGGCGTAACAGAAATACCGATTATCACAAATAAAATTAATTTCAGGTTCGAATAATTTGGCGGGAGTATTTGTCAAATAGGAAAGTCGAATTTCGTTTGGTTTATGCATGACCATGAACAGAATTATGTCAGATCGGTTATTCAGAATGAAAGCAATGAAATGAGCATTTGTTTTTTTTATAAAGTATCTGGAAAACTGAACTACAACATGTCTCAGGCTTCATTCCTCGACTCCGTTGTAACTTGGGATGATCGACAATGTCAACAGAATCTTCAAGAGGCCCTACCAAAGCTAGCTGTATCCTTATCTCTAGATATTCAATTAAAATAATAAGTTTATATTTTAGTTTCGATTTCGCTTATCTGTAGAAACTTCAGTCATCAGGTTATATTGAACTGAGCTAGTCTATGTAGTTTATTTTACGTAACTTCCAACAGCCTTGCAGTTGGGCTAGCTCTTTAGCGACGTGGTTAAATTTGTCTGACTACCACTCTGGAGGTCGTGGGTTCAACTCCCCGCTTGATTTCCGTATTTTTACAATATCTAGATCTGTATCTGGACAATCAGCTTTTTAGCATTCACGGATAATTGGCACCTCTTAAATTTGTCGACCCAGACTTTGGCACCCTATAAAATTTTCCATGCAGACAGACTGCATCCACGGAGTGTATATTGACAGGAGATGAATCGAGTATTTGACCCTTACTGTAGTAAATTCAATCTTATGCAAAAACTATTCATCCGATTTTATTGGTTTATACGTTTTCTTGTTGCTTATTAATTCCTCTTTCAAAAAATATAACTTTTAGTATATTCCCGTTGTTATTAATGGATTTATAGCGAGTTAAACACAAGAAATACACATTTTATGTTTTACAACCGCGCGTTTTAACGTGTTGTGGCTTTCGATCTTTTACGATAAGCGTATAGCGAAGCGCCAAGGTTATACATTTTGATGTACCCACTCACGTCTTTTGTTAAATTATAGTTTCATTTCTCGGCCGATTTTGACAAATTATATATCATTAGAAAGCTTGCGTTACGTAGTAAACAGATATATCAATATATATTAAGTTTTTCTTCTGATTTCGACAGCCCGGCGAGTTATAACTTTAACTTTTGCAAATATCATACCGTGTTGGAGTTTTAGAATCTAGATTTACGGTTGACATGTTCGTACTTAATACCGATTTTTAGCGTTTATATTTGGAGTTCAGTTTCTAAAAATTACATCTTGCTTAGGAGAATAGAATTCTGTATACGATAGAAAAAAAATTTGTTTAAAAACGAAAGTAATTAAGGAATGAAGGCGGGAAAATGTAGCGCGCGTTCCTAACGCACTGAACTGATGCTACGGTCTTGGCGATTATGCTTTTGTTTAGAAACCGGCCATTGAATTTCTTTTGCCATCTTATTATATTTTTTATGGAATATATTGTTGTATTTTGTTCACGAAACATATCAATAAAGCTTATTATATATGAATCTTAATAAATTAACGATTTCAGCTCTTGTTTATAACACAGAAAGGGTGTAAAATTTATGATGAAACAGCGTATATAGCGGACCCTCTCGATATTATTCGGCTTTGCATGCATACTTGAAATAAAATGGGTGTCAAAAACATTCATCGTTTGCTGTTTATTATCAACAAGGTAATTATGTATAATTATTTGAAATGTTATTTACCTTAAATTATCAATTTATTAAAGATTCTTGAAAATCACGGTCTGTGTTACGCGGGTCATTTCGTATTTTGACATCAGGGCATCATGTCCAACTATTGAAAATCAGAATTTTTTTCACCGGGACGATGACAACTTGGATTTAGACAGGCAGACAGATAGTTTATTCAGACTTAAACAACAGTACATCGTCTTCAACTCAAATATATAAATTATTTTTAGACGAATTGTTAGGTGATTACACATATAGCAGTGATGATTCTGAGAATGTTGCCATGTTTCTTATCCCTGTAATCTAGAGTCCATGGTTTGAGCATTTTCATCGCGGTGTTCAAAAAAAGATATCTCAATAATCTTGTTTATTGATAGAATTGTGGTTTTATTGCCCCTGTGTTCAGCACAAACCAATTATCTCGTTATGATCAGAAACTGTGCCGACCAATACTAAATAACACTATGGTGTCATACGCCACAGCAGGGACCTATACTTGTATATTGGTCCCTAACCACAGGTGGCAATGTCTGGTCAGATTACACTTTTTATGATACCTCCATGTCTTCTCGTGGTATTAGTGGTCATTTCTTGGAGTAATGTAACGCCAAATACTCAATTTTGCGTTTATAAGATATGTAGCGTATTGAAAACATTTATAGTCATCTGCCCATACAGATTGCCATAAACTAAATACTGTATAGATGTCAGCCAGCTAAATCACAATAATTATAAGTGCTTAATACCTATACATGTACATTTTAAACATTTAAAAAATCTAATACAGGGTTCGACATTAACTTTTTTTACAGCCAGACCATCGGACCAGCTCCTCTTAAAATGTACTAGCCCGAATATGATGTCTACTAGACCATAAATGACATAACAAATAAACACAATTGTGTCGTGTAACTGTTTAATCAATTATTTATCAGTAAATAATAAGTGAACACAAGAAAGTCATTTTGATGCAAAGAGTAAAAAATAAAATAAAACTATTTAACAACATAAATTGTTTGTTATAATTTCACTGTTTATCACCAGTTAAATAAATGATGTCTGTACAGCAGGTGACATTTATTCAAGGTCATCAAATTCTGGCCTCCTTGACCTCTGTGCTCCATGCAACCACAGCTCCAAGGCCCTTTTTCCAGCATAATCTGTGTCAGTTTTACCGTCGGATTCTTCTTTATTAACTTATTTGTCGGATGAAAATCCAATCTTGAACAAAGCCATTCTTTAAATAAAGTCTGCTACGCCAAAATGTTTACATTGATGATACCGATTGTCAAAAGAAGTCGTAAAAACATGATGTAAAGTTCTAAGACACTTCAGAAAATCATTAATATTCATGACAACTTGACCAATGGAAACAAGCAATTTCTGCGGGAAGCTCTCCTTCGCGTCTAAAAATAGCGATGAATCATGTGAATTCTCCGCGTTTATTTATATACGCTAGTTTTGTTCTGATGTAAATAACGGATACGAGAGTTATTTTACACATTAAGAGAAAAAGGTTTTCGGTTAGGTATAGTTATATGAATCAGTATAGATTTGTTATGTACGACCAGTCGGACAAGCTAGCCCACAGTTTTACTAGCCCGACCACCGATCTTACTAGACAATGTCTGTCGGACGTGCCTTAGTGTCGAACCCTGTAATACTTAACATTTAACGTATTTAGCGGGTACCGGTAAAAAAAACTCCGTCATTTCGTAGTCCTATAAAGAGTGTATGGTAGTGTACGGAACAACATAATTAAAAACAGCATTCTCATTTGACGGGGTTAAATAATCTTTCCGAAAAATACAAATAAAACAGAGTTTTAATTTAGAATTCTATATATTTATAACTCTGTTAACTTATAAAGATATTTCAATATACATGCATAGACAGTTGACCGTGGTTTTCAAGAATCTTTAAATAATTTTAATTAATTGATAATTTATGGTTAATAACCTTTCATATAATTTTACATAATTACCTTTTTGATAATAAACAACAAACGATGAATGTTTTGACACCCATTATATTTGAAGTATGCAAAGCCGAAAAATATCAAGAGGGTCCGCTATACATTTGTATACGCTGTTTCATCATAAAATTAACACCCTTTCTGTGTTATAATCAAGAGCTGAAATCGTAAATTTATTAAGCTTCATTAATACTTAGGTTTATGGATATGTCTCTAGAACAAAATATTTCAATATATTCCATAAAAAATATAATAATCGTGGCAAAGGAAATTCAATGGCCGGTATCTAAACAAAAGCATAATCGCCATCAGTTCGGTTCGTTAGGACCGCGCGCTACTTATTTCCGCCTTCATTCCTTACTTGCTTTCATTTTTAAACCAATTTTTTTTCTATCATATACAGAATTCTATTCTCCTAAGCAAGATGTTATTTTTAAAACTGAACTCCAAATATAAACGCTACAAATCGGTATAAAGTACGAACATGTCAACCGTAAATCTAGATTCTAAAACTCCAAAACGGTATGATATTTGCAAAAGTTAAAGTTATAACTCGCCGAGCTGCCAAAATCAGAAGAAAAACTTAATATATATTTATATATCTGAAAACAACATTACGTAAGCTTTCTAATGATATATAATTTGTCAAAATCGGCCTAGAAATGAAACTATAATTTAACAAAATACGTGAGTGGGTACATCAAATGTATAGCATCGGCGCTTCGATAAAAGATCGACAGATACGACACGGTCACGTGACTTAGACACAACAAGATATTTGGCGTAACGGTCCCGTTTCATATCCGTGTAATCTAGAGTCCGTGCTGCATCCAATTAATTTTTAATTAACACCTTTTTTTCCCTGTAAATTTTTGGACTTCTGTAGCTCAGCCTCTTGAATATTTTTGTATCTAAATTTTTGACACAAAACAAAAATATAACTGCTTAAATGTCTGATAACTTAGAGTATTTACGGTAATCATTCTGACAAAGTCCAACAAATTGTTCATGGGCTCTATCAATCGCCTCCTTTTAAAGATTGTTTTTTGCAGCTGTAAATTTGGGTGCTGATTGAGTGGAAAATTTAATCGGTTGCCAATTGTCCTGGTGGACAAATTTAAGAGGTGCCGTTTTTCGACGGAATTAAAAAAATACAGGGTTTCCATTCACTTTGTGCAGGTGCCATTTGTCCTACAATCATTTAGGTCACCCTATAAATAGTTTAAAGAGGTGTCGTGCTCGGAGGCAGTGATGAGCTAAATTTCTGCCATGTGTAATGTTGACCTCAGTATTTTGTACTTTCTTTTAAGTTCTTAGGGGTTGCATCAATGCATGGAATGTTCATACATGTAGAAGTTATAAATTTTCAATCAATTATTTAATGTTCTTAATTCAACATTAATTTCATATTTAAATAGTTCTAAACTTTACTTGATCCATAAACAAATGAAGAGTGCTAACCTTTGCTTGATCCATAAAGAAATGAAGAGTATATTTAAACTGCAGGGTTTTTCACCTTTATATAACAGAGGCCGAACTTCGGCTACTTCCCAATTGAAAATAAGGTCATTTTTCCCAAAATTGATAGAGAAATTTACCAAATTGTAAAAAAAAACATTTTTTTTACGTAGACGTATTGGTCATCTCCTAAATTGAAAGCAATGAGCTCTAATATGATTAAGAATGCACCACAATGTGTCTGTTAATACTTCTGCACAATGAAAAAGACCCTGTTTCAAAAACTTTAAGAAACACGGTTTTCCCAAAATGAGCAGTTATCGCGCATGAAATTCCCAATCTGAAAGGCTAGGACCTGTACCCAATTTCCTAATGAAAAGCTCTGAACTGTGGAAGGGCTAAGAGGATTTTCCTCCCCTGAGGTGGTTCTTTATGATGATAATATAATGATGATAAATATGTGATGAAAAGGTGCCACCGGTACAAATCTTAAATTACTTAAATGTGTTAAATGACTTTAAGTTAAATGTGTTATGATGAAGAAGATTTTAATTAGAATTTATTGTTTTTACAAATAAACATAGTATAATGATAGAAATAATAAAAGTTGTGAAATGGACATGTTTTGTTTTTTAAAACTTAGTTGATATTGTTTGCACAAACTTCTCCCTGATTTTCCAAACTTCTTTGTCGCATTGTTTGCTTTAGTGCAGAAATTCTGTTACTCCTTTTCTTAATACATCATTATTTGGTCACTGGAGGATATATAACTGATAAACCTTGACAATAAACAGGAACATTTGCAACAAGCATCCATTATCCAAGAGGAGTTAGGTAAGCATGCCTATTTATTATTATTCCTATGCACGCAGTACATGGTTTATGTATTAAGATTGGTTTGTAAAAAGTCCTCAGCAATTGTAAATGAAGTTTCTGGAATGTTTACCTTGCCAATCTTTTTTACTGATCTTTTGTAGTCACTTTTAAAATAGAAACAGGCTGCTTCAACTTCTATAACAAGTTTTTAGCCTTGTATTCCCTCAACAAAAAAAGGTGGTATACTGCAGGGCTTTTTATTAGTCCCCTACCGGTGAAACCAGAGAGGGACTTACGGTTTGCGCTGTGTGTGTCTGTCAGTCTGTCACACTTTTCTCGATCCTACGATAAGTTCTTCATACATTGTATTTTTTTCATGAAACTTGAAACATGGACAGATGGCAATATGGAGATTATGCGCATCATTTCATTTTGTTCCTACGTCAAGAATTCTGGTTGCTATGGCAACAAACAGACTAGAAATATTACTGAAAATGGTTGATCCTGCGATAGCTTTAAAAGTTCTTCATATTTTTTCATCGGTAGGGCACTTTTATTGCTTGGCAATAGTCTTGTTTTAATTGGCAAAAGGGCCTCTATACTTGGGGAATAAAAATTGCATCAAAACTGAGCACAAGGAGAAACTTGTCCAAGGTAAACTTGAAATTTGGGGAAAGCATCATTTTAAAGAAATTCTCTTGGAAGGAGGTGACGATGGGGTCTAAATAAGACCCCTTTAAAAAAAGGACAATGCTCTGCCCTGGTTCACTCTGGTTATCTAAAATAAAATAAAAATTCAGATAAAGAATTCCTACTTTTTATTTTGCACCTCTCAAACTTGCTAGCATTGTATTTATATAACAATGGTAGGAAGTTGTTGATTTACGGTTTTGTTTGCCATTGAATGATTTATAATGATTGCTTAAAAAAAAGTGATATGACTTTATTACACCTTGCCTTATTTTAATGATATGAAGTGTCAAGAGTATTTATTATATTTAATTGTTCATTGTGCGTACGTGTGTGAATAGTACATAATATTATTGTCTTCATAAATTGAACATTTCCTACTTTTTAATGTTTTCAGGAATTTTGAGGATTATTTGCCTGTCGTTTCTACCATGGGTGGACATTGATGAGGCAGAGAGTCAGGTGTTTGCATTGGTGTCAGAAAAGGTAAACGGTAACTTGACAGCGGATACTTGGTACTGTAAGACGTGGGCAGATTGCATTAACATTATGTATACACTATATTATAGAAACCGTGTGACTAATAATGTGGATATGTTTTTATTTGTGTTTAAGCTGTTGGTTTTAAACAATGAAAAGCAGTCAAGCAATAACTCTTATTTCTTAGCCCACCTGAGCTCATAGTGTTATGAAGAGAACTACATATACTGGCATGTCCCAGTGATTTAATTTGCCCAATTTGGAAAAGTACCAGTACTTTACTTGGAAAAATAAGCGTGAATGTTGTGAGCTTCAGATTGTGAAATAAGGGTCTTTAAAAATTTCTTGATTTATGGCACAAACCAATTCAAATATTCATTTACATCCAGTTTTGCTTGAAATGTTTAGTTTTAGTTCTTATTTGAATTGTTCACTTGCAGGTACATGTAATTCACTTTTGGAACGGAATCAACAAAAAAAATATTCATTTTTTGGAAGTTTTCATAAGCGATTGGAAATTTTGTAGTTTATCCTCAATTGTGAATGTACTTTTTACAGGTACTATATACAGAAGGAGAAAAATCGCTTTGTCCATAGTCCATTTGTGTGTGCATGCATAAACTTTTTCTGCTAACAACTTCTCCTGAACTGCTGTGCAGATTTTAATGAAACTTTAAGGAATGATCTTTGGTTGACCCTCTTTCTTACTTTTCCTATCTTTCTAATATACATTTATTATCATGTTATTAACCTGCACATAAATATAATTCCTGCAATGCCATAAGGAATTTTACTTTTTCAAGACATTATTTTTTTCCTGAAGGAGCTTAAGAAATAATTAATAAGTATAATTTCATTTAGATGGCATTCATGTAGGGAATCACCAACTGCAATTAAAAGTATGCTATGACTGTTTTCAGTCTTGTAGCCTTCTGGAGTGAATGTCACTAATAGATGACAGACACCTATGGTAAACCCAGCTTCAATTAAAGAAATCGGTTCTACTATTTTCAGACCTGCGACATTCTGGAGCGCTTGTCTCTCGATATTGGAATGCTACCAAAGCAGTTGTCCTGTCAACAAGAAATACACGCTTTGATTGAGGTATGGTCATGTTTCTTACATTGGGTTTTGTTTAATATATCATCTATACTAAAACTTAATCTTGCTTCAAATTACCTATCACTGACTTCACCGTAACTTCACTGTAACTCCAATTTAACACGGACAATTGTGTCCAACCGGCAAAGTTGTGTTATGATAAACCTTAAATTATATTAAACAGTCATCAAAAACAGCAGATATTGTATAACAGAGGCAAATTATAGGTGTATTCCCTTTCCCCCTTAAAAAATTCTTTTTCTTTAAAATCATTCTGTTTTCCCCTTAATCAAAACTAACACCTTCTTCATAAAAAGTTCTTCACACTATCAATATGCTATGGCTTCTTACCAATGAGAAAAGAAAAACCTCTGACAGTACATTTGCTAGAAATTCTACCATAGACAAATGACATACATGTGCACAATGAGAAAATTCCCCCTACTTTGGGCAGCGACCCGCTTCCCATAAAATGGATTGAGGGCCCTGGACAGATTTTTTTTAGCAAAAGATACTGAAATGCTCATAAAAGTGCTCAACTTATCGAACTGAACAATTTACTAGTGTTTGTTAATTTAGTCTTGTACTGAGGAAACTGGGTTTAATGCATGTGCTTTAAGTGTCATCCCAGATTAGCCTGTGCAGTCCACACAGGCTAATCTGGGACAATACTTTAACTGGATTTGTGCAAAAAAGAGATTTTCTTTAAAAAAAAAAGTACCAGACAAGACATAAGTGTTGTCCCTGATTAGCCTTTTCATACTGCACAGGCTAATCTGGGAAAAAACTTTATGCAGATGCTTTAAGCCCAGTTTTCCCAGAACAAGACTGAATTATTCCATTTCACTGCCATTCTTTCCATTCAGTTATGGTCAGAGCTTCTGGAGTGTTTCACCTCCTGCCTCAAGTTTGTGATTGACAAAGAGAGAGTGGACGTATCACAGATCCATTCCTTGCCCCATGGAGCTGTACAGCTGCTGAAGGGGACTTACTCACATTGCAAGGTAATACGAAAATTCAATGCCCACTCTTTGAGCATTCTCATGGTCTCTCCGAAAAGACACCAAGCACTGATTCTACTAGGAAATAGACTGATCAGCATCTCAAACGATTTAGTCTCTTAACCCATTACCAATGTGATTGTTCCTCTTTTTAGGTGATTGCCTCCTATTGAGGTCAAATTTAGTTCTACTTCTTGTACTTAACTTGAGTGGACCTGTTCGTAATGTTCAATAATTTTGTAACCCCACTGAGGTGGTATTGTATTCCCTTCCCTGAGGTGTGTCCTCACACCTTAATCTCAACCCTGAATACCAGAGGGGGCACAGTTGTTAGTCAATACACATTTGTCAGTGCATCCATATGGGCTGTGCTCTGTGAAAATGGGTTCAATGCATGTGTGTAAAGTGCTGTCTCAGATAAGCATGTACAGTCCGCACAAGCTTACAGAGACGACACTTTCTGCTTTAATAATATTTTTTTAATGAAACTTGAAACATGGATACCGGTAGATGGCAATATGGAGATTATGCATGTCATTTCATTTTGTTCCTACGTGAAGAATTCTGGTTGCTATGGCAACAAATTAACTACAAATATTGCTTAATATGGTGGATCCTGCGTAGGTAGGGGACTTAATTGCTTGGCAATAGTCTTGTTAAATATAAGTCCTTTGCTAAAAAGTCAAGGTCACATATATGGGTCTCAAATGTCAAATTTAGGCATCAAAGATTTATACAGGTTATGCAGCCCTTGACATCATCATTCATCAGACAATTTGACGGTACAAATGCCATAAATGTTCTCAATTAAGCAATGATTATTGATTGGTGAATATCCAGCGTTTTTTTCCTTTTTTAACTAGTACCGGGGAACGGTACCTTTCCCAAAGCCTACCGGATGCTTCCCAATTTTAGCACCGGACCTTTCCCAATCTTTATATCTACCGTTCCCAACGATCCTAGGTGCCGTTCCCAATCGCCAGTGCCTTTTATTTTCGCTGGAAATATCTTTTGCAATTTTCATTTTCGGTCATTTATTTTCGCTGGACATGGTTACGTAGAAAGAAAAAAAACTTTTCAAAGGGGCGCAACTCTAACCGTTGTGTAAAATGTGACTGGATTACATAACCGCGACGAGTGATCGATTTTTCCCGCGAAAGAATTCCATCGTAAAGACCAGTCTTCCTCACATCAATAAACTTTCTCAACACTTATTTTTGTTGACATTAAAAAAAAAACGTAACCGTATTGTGTTAAATGCTCATATTACTTAAGATCTATGTATAGTTTTTAAAGTGTCAAATCCGGACAGAAGCTATTCGGATACGGATGTAAACAAATAAAAGTTTAACATAAAATTTAAAATAATGAGACATGTGTGTAAAAGCATTTTATGGCAGATGATCTTAATATCTTATTTGATGATTTGAAAAAAAAATCAAAACAAAATATAAGACTAACCTTTGAAAAAAGTTGTTAAAGCATTCCACTCTAAAAACTCATTTTGGTTATGTGTGGCTATTCTCACTGTCTATTGTTGAAAGATTTCAAACCAGTCCAAGTTCCATTGCTGTTGTTTTTGTTTTGTATTTTAAGTTTTTAATTTAACTCGCATAAAACATTGCAGGGCTTGTGAGACTTTTAAGGGCTTAAACAAAATTATTATCCCCACGGTTTTTGAAAAGCGTGGGGATATTGTGGTTATATCCGCCGTCCGTCTGTCCCTCCTGGCCACTATCTCCTCCTACACTATAAGCATTATAACATTGAAACTTACACACAGCTATGAGCATATGTGCGACCCTGCACTATTTGGAATTTTGATCTGACCCCTGGGTCGAAAGTTATGGGGGTTGGGGCGGGGCCGGGTCAGAGATTTTCACTCATTTTTTTAGGTTATTTTACTATACAGTCCAACCTGTCAATAAAGACCACTCAAAGGATTTGGTCGTTGTGGTCTTTGTTCACAGGTGGTCTTTATTCGCAGGGTCGATCGAAACTTTGCAAAATATGCTAGTAGTATTTTAACAGGTACCTTATCTATGTTTGTGCTCTATTGTTTAAATGTTTGAATACTTATGCATGTATAATGATATAAAGGATTGAAAACACAGTTTTGTTTTACATTTGTATATTTATTACATGTTGTATTTCTATTCCCTTATGTTTTTTTTTTATTTATTTAATTAATCATATACTGTATAAATAACTATTGACATACATGTATACGTACATGTGCATGTAATTCTACAAAGAACAAAGTACAAAATACACATAACATAGCAAACATTTATACATGAAATACATGAATCACTACTACACAATCAGTAAAGTTGACAATAATGGGCAATAAATGACATCTGATATTTATATAAGACTGAAAACATCCAAGAATAAGATTCCAGACAGATACTCAACATACCAGTAGAAACAACAAAACACAATAAGCACTACGACCCCCGTCCCCCTCCACTCAAGACACACACACAATCGAAACACTCACTTAAAAAATCACTTATTTTACTCTGCTTGACACTAGAGTCCATCCTTTATTTGATAAACACATCCTGTGCTTCCATGATTGAGTTCAGCAAGCAGTCATTTTTTAGAACTGCAAACGAGCGCAGCTTCTGAAGGCACTCAGCTGCTGTCAGCGGTTCTCCTCGAATTCGTCATTATGTTTTTTGCAACCCCAGTGATTATGCCTCTAGTAATCACTAGAAGACTTTTTTTTCCATTGACAGGCACATTCCTACTGAATTGGCAATAACACAATTTTCACATGACATGATATGATTGCCAAAATATCATCACTAGTAGTTTTTCTGTTAAAACCTAGAGCTTAACATGCTTTGTGATGCAGAATATAGCCCCCTAAAGATAGATGAGATGCATTTTAAAGATTCCCAAACTTCATCTTTCAAACAGCAGATTTAAAACAACATGTGTTTAAACCAATTGACATTTGTGTGTTATGCCAGTTTTATAAGCTCAGAGGTCATGGTCATGATCATTTTTTTTTATAATTACAAAATAAATGGTATTAATAACGATGGGTTGGACACTTTGCCAAAACATGTAGCAAATCTTTTTCTATTGCATTAGCCGGAATCTCTCCTAAAGCAAAATTTTCATATTTTTTTCAAATGTGGATACCCACTATCCCACTCAGTAAAACTAAAAGTCTTGTTTTTCTAAAGAATAAGTAAATTTGAAATGTTCATAACCTAACTTATGTGATATAGGTATAAAATGATGTTGGCTAGTATTTCATTCAAAATTCATCATCTTGATACCAGGATTTTGTGGTAGACAAGTAAATATGGTAAGATTTGTTGTACAAATGCACTTGAACATAATTATATTAATGGAAATAAGAAGTTCATGTGCAGGGGTCTGATTTTTCCCAAATCTGCGTATTTCTGCAGATCTAATTGACTCCGGATTCATTTATGTAAATTTTCAAAAGGGGTTGATGGGCCGTACTGTGGATTACGCGGCATATTTTATAAGCAGCCAGAAAAATCTGCTTGTCAAACCTTCCTGCATTTTACAGCATTATCGGCTTGCATAAGAACTTGTTTGAAACAAGCAATGTCTTTTTCCTGTTTTCCAATCAAAATTGGTGTTTTAAAATGTGTTGGTTATATGTGCTGATTCTTTTGAAAATTACAATTACCGAAAAAATGATTGACTCTCACCCAATCTCGGTGATTGATAAATGGAAAAAAAAGAAAGAAATGTGAGTGGCCAGAAACAACAGTCAATATAAAATAGAAAGCAATGCCACTATCCAAATGGTAAACATATATCGACTGATCTTGTAAGAAAATTTACATGTGAACAAATCATGAACTACGGATCCGCTGTTTATGTATCATTAATTGAAGTTCAGTTAACAACACTGTTAAATTGCTTCAGTTAACAACAACTGTTACATTGCTTCAGTTAACAACACTGTTAAATTGCTTCAAATAACAACACTGTTAAAGTGCTTCAGTTAACAACACTGTTAAATGGCTTCAGTTAACAACACTGTTAAATTGCTTCAGTTAACAACACTGTTAAATTGCTTCAGTTAACAACACTGTTAAATTGCTTCAGTAAACAACACTGTTAAAGTGCTTCAGTTAACAACACTGTTAAAGTGCTTCAGTTAACAACACTGTTAAATTGCTTCAGTTAACAACACTGTTGTTAAATTGCTCAACATATTTCACAAGTTTAAACATTGAGCAAAAAGGATTGCCAGCTTCATGAACAAGAATCAGGAAATTTCAATTGATACTTATACATTTGCATCCTTTAATAGCTAGTATGTGAAGTTAAGAAAAAGCTGATAAAATTCAATTAGGTTTTTATTTCTATGTCTTTTTTAAGAGGTTTGTAAACTTCTTATGCATATTGCATTGTCCAAAATCGGTCGTCAAGATATTCCTCCCTTTGGACTTCTCCTCAATAACACAACTGCATGTGAGAACAAACTCTGGTTTGCATACCTAAGCTAGGTATTTGATCAAAAGGTATTATTATCAATATATTGCATTCACATTCAAGCTTATAATTTCTTCTTTATTCATGCTATTTATCTATAAGATTTACCAAATCAAGAAAATCTTGTGTCTTAAATTTCCCCATTTAACCCAGGTAGTTTTTTCGCAAAAGGCTTGCCCAAAGGTTTCATGTCTGTTAATATAAGTGGTTTATATAATTCAAGGCATTATTTTTGTTTCAGTGTTTATTATGTGAAATGTGCTACAAAGTAAGTACATTGTAATACTGTGTCAAAAATGTTACAAAACAATATTTTATGAGAAAGCATTCTAAACATATGAAAATAAAAAATACAAATATGTACAAATGCTTCAACAGTTAAGTCATAAATTGATTTCCTACATAGCCTACACATTTCCAATATTGCACCAACAGAATAGATATGCACAACTTATTATAAGATTGTATTTTTAATTGACAACGTATTGCAGAATGTAACACTTTTAGAGAATTTAATTTAAGCATGTACGATGTGGTATCTTGTTCTGATACAAGGCTGTTAATTTACTTTATTGAGTATTTGTCTTCAACAACTTTTTAAAATTAAGGTACTTTTTCACAGATTGTCAAAATGTTGCAATTTGAAAAATAAAAAAAAACTGTACATCAGGTGCGAAATAACACTAATGACATAGACAGATACTGAAAATACATATGTGTTTAGAGTAAATTCATGAACATTAGAATTGTATAATGTTATAAAGTGTAACAAACATGAAACCACTGCATAATTTGGAGTGCTTCAGTTTTTTTCGTTATATTTTGTGACAATTTGTTGGTGGCTGACACAGATTTAATAGCTTGATGAAATGTGAAAGCCCAGATGGCAGGATTGTCATGGAAATGCTGTTTTAAATCAAAGGTGTGGTTTAAGCCCAGTTGAGGTAAAAAAAATGGAAACAAAAATCTTTCTTAAATTGTATTTTTGTTTCATTCAAGAGCTCTTCAGTACTGATGGTTACATTTACCAATTAAAAGTATTTAATGGCAAAAATTCGAAAAATGATGGTTCATTATTCAAAGATATTAACTTAATTTCACATTTATCTGAAATGACAATAAAAATGAGTGTACAAAACAAACCTTTGTCAAAAGCCATTTGCTTAGATGACCTATATAATATCCATATAACCTAAAAACACATCAAATGCTGAACACAACTCACACAGATGTAACTTTCATTTGTTTCACGTTAAAGATTATAAAGTATAATAGATGAAGCTCACAGAGATATTACTTTCATTAATTTCACCTTATACATTATAAAGTACAATTAATGATTATAGATGATTATTGGATAGACAAGCAAATTGGTGAAAAAATGATCAACATTTGTGGAAATAAGTTTTAATAATACTCATTTGTGGGATTTGTTTGCTGCTACAAATCTTACACAGATGGTACTTCCATACATTATAAAGTACACTGCATTAAGCTCACACGGATGTAACTTTCATTAATTTCACGTTAGACATTATAAAGTACAACGGGTGAAGCTCGCTGTCTGAGTCAGTGTTAGAGTTTGAGGCTCGAGTCGGCCCCTCAGGTCGGTAGTTCCCGTTTGAATCGAAGTAGATTGGTACACCGGTCTTGGAAATGAAAGCCCGGACAGAGACATCACTTCCCCGTGGTGACATCTGGAACTTTGTTGTGATGTCGTGATCATCTGTTGACTCGTGGTATTTCTGGAGTTTAAAAATATAAGTATGAGCCGCATTCTAGGAAAACTGGGCTTAATACATGTGTGTAAAGTGTCATCATGGATTAGCCTGTGCAAAATGCTCAGGCTAATCAGGGACGACACTTCCCTCCTAGACTGGATTTTTGTTTAGGAGAGACTTCTTTTATACAAAAAATTCCATAACAGTGGTAAGTGTCGTCTTAATACTAGAGCAAGGATCAAATTTTAATGACTGGTATTGAATATTGAATCATATTCACAAAGTTCCATGCAGACATTCATGACAGATTTTGTTTCTGCTATTTAAAAAATCTGTTTAAGAGAAGAATTCTTTATTAGTCTTTGCATGTTGCAAAAATAATTTATAGAATGTAATGCATGTAAAATACCAACAGTATTGGTATGTCTTCAGAAACAAAATACAAAATACAAAGACCAATTCTTTGTAGGTCTCATGAGCATGATGCACTCAAGCTGAGCTATTGTGGTCACCCTGTGTTTGTTGTTGTGCGTTGTCAATTTTTATCTCGTTAACAATAAAAATGGCCACATTTTATGCCCATATCTTGATGATTGTTGCTCAGAATGCGCGTGCGTCCAAAAACTAGGTCACCAGGTCAAAATATTTATAAAAAAACTTGTGACCATTTAAGAAGCCACATAAAATATTTGTGAAACATGGTCAGAATGTTTGTCTTTACAATATCAACCCTTGTTTTAATCAGGAAGGTCAAATCTTTGAAATGTGATTTACCTTGAAATCAGGTGAGCGTTTCAGGCCCATTATGGCTCTCTTGTTTCATTTTCACACAAGCAACTCCAAAATATTGTACACATAATAAAAATTATCTGCTTGGTGCCTTCATGAGCCTCATTCTGGAAAAACTGGGCTTAGAGCATGTATGTGAAGTGTCGTCCCTGATCAGCCTGTGCAGTCTGCACAGGCTGATCAGGGATGACACTTTCTGTTTGTATGGATTTTATTGTTTCAAGAAAGTCTCTTTTGAACAAAAAAGGAGTGTATGCGGAAAGTGTCATCCCTGATTAGCCTGTGCTGATTTCATAGGCTAATCTGGGATGACACTTAAAGCACATGCGTAAAGCCCAGTTTTCCCAGAATGCTGCCCATACATGTACATGTATGTTACCCTGGTTTTGAGCGATGTCCCGTCCATATAGAGGATGTGTCCCTTACACTGGCCGCCCCAACAGATCAGCTGGTAGTTGTTCTGGTGTGGACTGCACCAGTGGATGACCTCAAAGAATGCTGCAATAAATATCACTTAATGTTTTATGAAAAAATCATTAAAAATCTATTAAAATGACTGGTTGTTGTTCTGATGTGGACTGCAGCAGCTGTGAATCTCCTAAAAAATGCTGCAATTAATATCAATGTATAGGCGAATTTCTGCAACACATATGGGAAACTCGTGGAACTTATATGGTAAATGCAGTTTTAAAATAAAAAAATTAATTGGGTATAAAGGCAATAAAAGTGGGCAGGTTGCAGTGATTATACAAAAAAAGGACATGAATACAAAGAATATACGGCCATGAATATTAGATATTTACAATTAATATGGAACTGTTATAACTAGGGATGTCAACGAATATCCGAATATCCGAATATTCGGTCCCGGACCGAATATTCGGATACTGTTTTCCGAATCGAATATTCGGAAGAAAAAAAGAAAAAAAAGCGAGTAATTTCAAAGACTTTGTATTCGTAAAATTTGCTTCAAACATTGCGAAAAAAGTTGTTCCTCGTGTCATAATGTTTATTCCGGTTGGCGCGATAATGCGTCGCTATGGTGATGACAGTATACCGGTCATAAATGCCGCTTACAAAGCCAGACACTTTGTGTCAAAATTATGATAGGTGCAAATCGCGTCGGCAATCAAAACACCGACCTCCACTTGATCCAATGACTCGAATTACATTTAAAATTATCAAAGATTAAATGAGTAAAGAAAAAGCCAACTTTGTGTAAAAAACAAATAAGACCGTATGGCAATTAAAACACCGACCCGTCTTGAACTAATAACTCGAATTACATTTAAAATGATCAAAGATTAAATGAGTAAAGAAAGGTGTGAAAAACAAAACAGATCGTATGATTATAATCACGTTGTCCAATCAAAAAAGCTTTTAGAAAATAATTTACTCAACCTCTAATGAGTATTTGCGTATCGTATGGTCCAAAAATTAATTAATTACTCAATATTTATTTTATTCTTTCCGGTGGTTTATAGAGAAATATCAGTGAATTAAAACTGATAATTTCATTGTTTCAAACAATGAAAATTATCAGTGAAAATTATCGATAATTTTCACTGTTTATGTTAAATGACGTCATTTTTTTGACGAAATGACATCATTTCCCAACGAAATTCTTTAGTTAAACTCTTAACAATGTATATAACTGTGAAAAAAGCATAAAATAAAAAGAAAATTTGTTGGGTTCGGTGGATTATAGATTTTAATTCACTCGTGATCATACAAAATATATATTTTCACTCGTGGCTGAGCCACTCGTGAAAATATTATTTTCTATGATCACTCGTGAATTAAAATCGATAATCCACCGAATCCAACAAATATCCTCTATGCAATCAGGTATTATACTTAAAGAAATGTTTTTGGTATTGAACCCTCATTTAATTGAAAATATTATAATTGCTACACGCATAAAGTAAATATCTGTCCAAGCAAAATGCCACCTACGCCTTCCGCTGCTTGGAAGTATTTCACGACATCATCCGATAAGAAGTCGCCGATCCAAGTGTCTTTTAAACGTGGCAACTTTAAAAGACTGACTGTTTAGTCTGTTAAACAGGTTCAAAGTGTGTTGTGGCTATGTACATAATTCGTTTAAGTTCAGCTTTAATTATATGTAGATCTAAATGTTTTGTCATGTAATTATTTTGTCGTCATGTAATATTATGTTCTCGTTCTATTGTTGATGTACGATATTAATAGTTTAAAAACAGTTTTTGTCATTCAATTTTAACAATAAAAAGTAATCAACAAATTCAGCTTCGAATTAGCGACGGCAACGCTGTGTCAATATTTAGTCACTTCCGGCGAACTTCCGGTAAAAACGAAAGAAGAATTCATGGAGTAATGGTACGGTAAACAAAGTTGACTTTTTTCCAACAGATGTTGACCGAATATCCGAATATTCGTTCGGAAGGGTGACCGAATATTCGAATACCGAAATCGATATTCGTTGCCATCCCTAGTTATAACAAGTATGGGAATGCTTCTAACATGAATCTGTGAACTGTTGCACTTCCTTAAGACATTAGTGCAATAAATTGTGTTGACTTGTAGTAACAAGATTGTATTAATATTATTAACTTAAAGAAAGTAAAATAATATAAATATGTCCATACTAGCAATATTGGTATGACCACCATCTGTCCTCACTTCCCCATCATCTGTTACCCAGAGGTAGCGATCCTGCTCGTTTGTATTGGTTGCTAGGAAACGGAGAATGAATTTCTCTTCCTGAATGTCATCTTCATCTTCTTCATTGATGTCTCGTGTGTATGAGAAACATTGGACGTCTATGATGGATCCTTCTGCTGAATCCTCAGAGTTGTTGTTGTCTGCGCTGGTTGGATTGTCACCGACAGCTGGTCCGGTTGAATATATCTCCTTCAATACATTGGTTGTACAATAGTTAGCCCTTCGCTGCTCAGATAACTCGTTTTTAGACCCTTTGAAAATCAAATTAAAGACCAGTCTTGCTAGATTCGGTTTAAAAGGCTTCATTTCCAACACTAAGGTACTGATAAGCAGCAAACAGAATAAAACCTGAACAGACTGCAAACTACTTAAAGGCTGTTCTGGTTGTATGCTTGTTGCATATAGCCATTTTCAGTTCCCTTTAACACATTGGTTGTTCAATAATGAAGTGTGGGAATTCTGCAAGCAATATGGCAAATGCTTCTATGTGAATTACTTAAATTGATAAATACTGCAGTAAATATGGGGAAAACTCAAATGGATAAATACCAAAGTTTATATGGGAATAAATCAGATTTTTATGGTAAACACCAGGGTTCGACATTAACTTTTTTTACAGCCAGACCATCGGACCAGCTCCTCTTAATATGCACTAGCCCGAATCTGATGTCTACTAGACCATAAATGACAAATAGAGCAAATAAACACACATGTGTCGTGTCACTGTTTAATCAGGTTTTATCAGTAAATAATTAGTGAACACAAGAAAGTTATTTTGATGCACAGAGTAAAAAATAAAATAAAACTAATTAACAACATAAATTGTTTGTTATAATTTCACTGTTTATCACCAGTTAAAACAAATGATGTCAGTACAGCAGGTGACATTTATTCAACGTCATCAAATTCTGGCCTCCTTGACCGCTGTGCTCCATGCAACCACAGCTCCAAGCCCCCTTTCCATCATAATCTGTGTCAGTTTTACCGTCGGATTCTTCTTTATTAACTTATTTGTTGGACGAAAATCCAATCTTGAACAAAGCCATTCTTTAAATTACATTCTCTTGTCTGCTACACCAAAATGTTTACATTGATGATACAGATTTTCGATAGAAGTCGTAAAAACATGATGTAAAGTTCTAAGACACTGCAGAAAATCATTAATATTCATGACAACTTGACCAATGGAAACAAGCAATTTCTGCGGGAAGCTCTCCTTCGTGTCTAAAAATAGCGATGAATCATGTGAATGCTTCGCGTTTATTTATATACGCTAGTTTTGTTCTGATGTAAATAACGGACACGAGAGTTATTTTACACATAAAGAGAAAAAGGTTTTCGGTTAATTATAGTTATATGAATTATAGATTTTTTATGTACGACCAGTTGGACAAGCTAGCCCACAGTGTTACTAGCCCAACCACCGATCTTAATAGACAATGTCTGTCGGACGTGCCTTAGTGTCGAACCCTGAACACTGCAGTGAATATGAGAGAAATTTTAATTAATATGGGAAATACTGCAGTTCAAAATAAGCACTTAAATTTCTGGCCATTACAAAGTCCTTATATGTTGCTTACGGTTGGACCTGGGAAATATATCTTCTTTAACACGGTTGTACAATAATTAAATGTGGGAATTTTTCAAATTGGGTTATACGTAGCAGAATATGGGAAAAACTTCAAGTTTAGCTGATATGGGAAATACTTAGATTGATATGGGAAATACTGTAGTAATTATGAGACATATTTCAGTTAATATGGGAAAAACTGCAAAAAAAGGAAAAAAATATGTGTTTTTTAAAATTAAATTATTGCAATAATATGGAAAATACTGCAGTGAATATGGGAAATGCTGATTAAAATGTGGAATAAGCTGCGTAAAATATGGAAAAGACAGCAGCATTCAATAGCCTTATGATAATTCCTCTACTTATTGTGATAACGTATTATACACAATCAAATGATCAATTTTTGTTTGCTCTTGATTATAGAAAATTAATATGTTCACTTGTGGCTGTGCCACTTATGAACATATGAATTTCTCTAATCAATCGTGAGTGAATATCAATTATATTTTGAAACCAACAAATATCCTTTATTTAACCCTTTCCCACTCAGAAGCAAAGTGGAATGGCTGATGCAGCCAGCATAAAACCAGAACAACCTTCGAGTCGGCTTCGAGTTATATGCTGACTGGGTGTTCAGGTTTTATGCTGTTTGCTGCTCCTCAGTATCTTATAGGCTTGGAAATGAAGGCTTAAAAACTTGAATCTAGTAAGAGAGGTCTCTATTTTAATTTGATTTTCTACAAGACTTTAAACATGTAAAAGTGCATCTCTGAGTGGTAAAGGGTTAAAGTTTAAAAGACAATATTTACCTGTACTTCCTCTAGCAAGATGTCTGTGGTAAACTCCTCAGAGCGGATGAAACTCCAAGGAGTGTAGATTGTAAAGCTATCACTGGCCATGATTTTGGTTTTCCACGTTATTCCTTTTCTTTTGATACTTTTAAATATATTTGATGAGGTATATACATTGTATTGGTAGATTATAGCTAAACAATATCTTGTTATTGTCTAAGCAAGCTACATTTCAAAGAGTCAATCAAGTGTCTCGGTGTATTGCTAAACTGTTATGTGGAAGCGGTATCTCAGCTCACTTTTAAACACGCCTGATTGTTATAGGTTCGTTTTTATTCCTGTTCTCGCAATACTTGTTGTTGGTGTTTGATGATGATAATGATGATCATTGAATCACTGTGATGTAGATGGTTTGCTGACTTTAGTAAACGTCTTCAGCTAGCGTTTCCATGTAACCTAAACAAAAGAAAGAAAAACAAAAAACAAGAGATGTGTTTGTCAGAAACACAATGCCCCCTATTGCGCCGCATTGAAATAAAATTTCAATATATCATTTGACAAGTTTAGAAATTATATCCCTTTTAAAGCTTATTACTTCCCTTGGATTGTATTTTTTTACTTTTGACCTTGAAGGATGACCTTGACCTTTCACCACTCAAAATGTGCAGCTTCATGAGATACACATGCATGCCAAATATCAAGTTGCTATCTGCAATATTGCAAAAGTTATGGCCAATTTTAAAGTTTTTGGACGGACACACAGACAGACAAACGGACTGGCAGTTACACTGCTATATGCCATCCTACCGGGGGCATAAAAAGTCTTGTGTTTGAAGAGTAGCAAACAGATAACACAATTATTAAACAATTGCTATGGCTATGTTGCTGCTTTTTTTTTATGGTATGTAATACGAAACACTTATATAACATATTTTTACAAAAGTAAAAATAAAATGTCAATAGGTAGACAAGAGAAAGGCCCCTTCCCCAAAGAGAGTTTCTTTTAAAGGATGCAATTTTACCCAAATTTTTATCATGCTGGGTTTGCGGATACTTTGATAACAGATGGCACTTCGATACCAGATAACAACAAGTCGCGCGAGAGGTAAGTTCCTCAGGTTTTTTTTAAGCTATATCAGAAAGATAAGTTTTTTAGACAAGGTGCATGGTCGAGTTTATAAATGGTGTACTTATTTGTATTGGAAAGAAAAAAATCACGAAAGAATAGTAGATTTTTCTCCTAAAAATAGAAAATTCGGTCAGAAAACAGCATGAACTGGATGAACAGTAAACATTTCAACAAAATAAAACTGCTTAGAAATAGTTCAAGAAATTGTTTGATATTCTATCATGTAGGGTAATCACTGTGCTTCAAATACTGAAATTTTGATATTATTCAATGAAATACATGTATAAACAAAGATAGAGCATGTTTTAATAGGTGGTATTCATGAAGTTGCGGATACTTTGATTCCCGATATAGGGCACTTCGGATAACAGAGACTTTCAACAAATTGGGCACTCTAATAACCGAGTTTTATCTTCTACATGAAATGCATTTATGTATATTATGGCTATTCTTACCAAACATATTTAAGTATGAATCAATTTGAATTGTCAAGCGCGACACATTGGGAATCCATGCATAACGTAATTACATACACATGTGAAATATAACCAATGGCCTTGTTCATTTTCAAAAATCTTATTACTATTAATTTATATAATTAATATTGTAAGTGTAAATTTTAAATACGATTCAAATGCTAATTTCTGCTTATATAATTATGTCACGTATATCCAAGTTCGTATGCAGAATGTTTTGTGTTGATATTAACAACCACCATCGTGTGATTAAATCGACTGCCTGTACCATTATTGCTATTTTTTTATTTCATGGCATTGAGCCAAAAGGTTCTAATAGAATTTCCGACCTGCATTGCTGCTGAAATTTAGCTCTTAGCAGTTTTAGCGGAGTGATGTTTCATGACACGCTATCTAGTATATAAATAAATGGGCTTAGAACACTGCAACGCCGATATATCGCGGTTGGTGGGGTCCAAAGATCGCGAGCGCGATATATCCGTCGCGCGATATAACTCGAGAAATGTCTAACTCAATTGTATTGCGGTTAACTTCTCAAATTTCCCCAATGTTTTCATTTTATATACAGCGCTCCTGCATATTTGTTTTGTAATAATTGCAAACCAATTATACAATAAACGTTTTCATTACTACATAAGTATCTGTGTATTTATCATAAAAACCAAAATGTAAATTATGTTTTTTATTTTCATGTACGATCCCTTGCGAATCAGCTAAAATGGAAAATTCTTGCCGTAAAAAACTTATAAAATACATTGTGCATAGATTCGAATTTACCCTTAGCGTAACGGTAATGATACCGTGTGTTTGAATTATATTTTATTAAGAGGAAATGTCAATGCCACATAATTCGCGAGATACCGCGGTACTTTTGTTGAAATCTACAACGAAACTTTTAACGGAAATTAAATTATCGCAATGTAACGTACCGGCTACGAAATTTTTATTTACAAATAAATACACCCACGCCAATTTTCGCGCGCTTTTTATCAGGACAAAGAAATTCATGACCAGTACCGAAATTTAACGATCTATATACCAGTTAACTGCCATTATTACCTTTGCAATGACACTAATTGGATATTTCCTAAGTGTTAAAAACAACCCCAGCCTTGTGTAAACAACATTGTCACCAATCGACTGTTTTTCACGCTTCACTGCGTGCCATAGGAAGCCACGAAATATGGGGTGTTGATACTAGCTAGAACCGGTTTTTTGCTCAAGTTAGCGAATTCTCAGATTTAAACATGTCATTTAGTGATCATGCTCGTCGGATTTTTGGGAGCCATAGCCAAAGTGCAATATATTGGACAGCGCGATATAACGGTCCGCGATATATCGGCGTTGCAGTGTACCTTCATTAGGACATAATTATACATGCTTTAGATCAGCCGTTTCGCTACAAAGAATGTAATTTAAAATTACATATTACATGAGGTTAAACAATTTTAAATAAACATCTTCGATATGTCTGATGAGTTACATTTTAAATGTAATTTAAAATTGTTTAAGCTTGTGTACTATGCGAAGATCCAGCTGTTGGGTGACTCGAAAACTGGAAAATTTATGGTCATAAATACTGTACTTATTAGGCATATCGAATTAGTTTCACGTGGGTCTATCACATTTATACGAAATCATCATATTTCAAAGGGATAAGAACATGTTTTGGTAATTCGTTTTTAATTTACGTCAGTACATACATTTTTATTTATTGCCTGCTTACTATAACAGTATTCCACAGCGAATTCTGCATTTCTGATTCACTAAATAGAGTGTGTTGTATCTGGTAAAAAGTGTCGAGTAATCTGGAATCGAAGTGCCATTGTCTTTGAGATGATCGGTAAAACAAGTGTCCATGAAAATTTGGCATCTGACTCTTAAAACATTTAAAATTCCTCAAATACGTTATTGAACTAAAATTGTAAATGTTGTAACAATTATGGACATATTGATCTTTTATTGTGATTAGTTGGCACGTTCTTGCTTTATTTCCAAGTATTTTTATTTTGTTGAAATACGTACTGATCATAGAATTCATAATGATTATCGATGGAATTTTATCTTTTTTATTGTAATCCACTGTTTTTTCCACGATATTTTTACTCCGCAATACGAAGTACTATACCATAAATCGACAAAACAATGTTATGTGTCTGAAACCCGAATGAACAGAACATAAATGCAAAAAAGCTGAAGAACTCGCCTCTCGCGCGTGGCTTTTGTTGTTGTCTGGTATCTAAGTACCATCTGTTATCAAAGTATCCGCATACCCGGCGTGTTCTATTGTACTTTGGGATTTTTTTCCGCTTTCTCAGTTTTGTGGATTATAATTTTCTTACCCAAAATGGAAGGCCAGGCCCTTCTGCAAATAAAGTAAAAAAGTCCAGGACATTTACTTGGTTCTAAGCTTCTGACTCTTTGGCTAGGCTAGGCTACCAAAGTATTAGAGATGGTTGAAGTTTTGACAACCTCCCATACAAATATACTTTCTATTCCTGAACTGTATTAAATTGTCAATGTTTGAAGTGCTTGCATGTAAACTAAAATGAATTTCAGTGCCAATGGACTAAAAAATTTAGTTAAAGTTGAATTATTAGCTGTGGACATAGAGTGTCATTATCAGAAGACAAAATTGATACAAAAGTAATATATTTTATTCTAACACGGCACGCAACTTGTTTTCTATAGACAAAGAAGGAAATCAAGTGTGGGTTATTCTGCAATAATGTATGGGGTATAATGTTTCGAAAATAGTTACGAATAAATAAAGAAAATTTTGCAGTAAAATGCACGTGCTAAAACCCGCTCTAAAAGAATTGAAATAAATGTAGCATGAATATAAATGTAATGAAACAACAAATTGTATATTTGGATAAGTGTCATAACCACGTCTACAAAGAATGTTATTTGTAAGGAAACGTTATTCAGAAAACATTAATTGCATGTCAGCTTTTCAGTAGCATTAATAAATGTGACATCATTTAGTTTCTAGTCCTCAATAAAATTGACGTCATTTGCAAAATATTTATGAATGAAAATGACGTCATATGTTTGAACAATTCAATGACGTCACTAAATAGTGAACAATGTACTAAGAAGGGCGTAGTAAAAATATAGTTCACGTCCAAAAGCTTGAACCAAATCATTCAGAATCGTGTTAGAATCGAAATAATATTTTTACATGATGGTTTGTTGTCGAATAACCGACAGTAAGGAGTATAGATGCGTGTAATCAAATCACTCGTGCTTCGCACTCGTGATTTAATTTCTACGCACCTATACTCCTTACTGTGGGTTATTCGACAACAAACCATGATAGAAAAATATTATTTCTTAAACCATGTAAACATGTAAACATTACAAGTTTAACTCACTCTTAAAAAAAATACTATACTATAATACTATAAATGCTTACACAAGATTTAAATAACCCCACTGTCTGTTTCTTTTGGTAGTCTTTATTGTAAATGGACACATTTTGTTGGTAGTATTAATATATGGGTGTAAGGTTTTAATTTACAACACTGACCTAAATCAGGGTACAGGATCAACAGGGTTTTCAGGGGTTTACACATGGGCTGGACAGAATGTAAACACACCTCAGGGGTTTACACATGGGCTGGACAGAATGTAAACACACCTCAGGGGTTTACACATGGGCTGGACAGAATGTAAAGACACCTCAGGGGTTTACACATGGACTGGACAGAATGTTAACACACCGTTAAGAACTTTATTTTTGCAAATATCTCAAGTTATTGAAGAACAAAAATATTTAGTGCATACAATACAGCTTTTCTTGCAGTTTATGTTGTAAATTTACGATTTAAGAATACATCTTTTAATACGTCTCAACTTGTAGCCACAATTTCATGTTGGGTGCTGCATAACAGAGTAGATGAATGCTGTACACATGGAATTTTAGGCCAAGAACACAAGCTTATTATAGTCGCCTTTTCACAGATTTTGGCATTTTTTTAACTTATTCATTAAATGCTTTATATCGATAAATGTAAACATTGGATCGTAAAAGCTCCAGTAAAAAATCAAGAATAAAATTAAACAAGAGCACCGCCTTGCGGGTGCAGACCGCTCATCTATTTTCTTTTTAAAGGTGAAGGGACTCTCATTTTCAATCACAAAGGAGGGAGGAGTGGAGTGAAGAGGGGTGTATAGTGTGGGGTTGTGGACATTTATTACATTATCTTCAAAAAAGCGAAAAAAAAAAAAAAAAAAAAAAAAAAAAAATCGGGGGGGGGGGGGGGGGGGGGGGGGGGGGGGGGGGGGGGGGGGTGTTGGGTGCGATGGTTGGACGGTATTTCAAACATAACAGTTTAAAAAAAAAAATGGGAGGGGGGGGGGGTATAGTGTGAGGGTGTGGTGGTAATTTGTGAGATGATCTTAAAAAAAAAAAAAAAAAAAAAAAAAAAATTGGGGGGGGGGGGGTGGGGGTGGGGGGGGGGGTATAGTGTGAGGGTGTGGTGGTCATTTGTGAGATGATCTTAAAAAAAAAAAAAAAAAAAAAAAAAAAAATAGGGGGGGGGGGTGGAGGGGGGAGGGGGGGGAGGGCACGGGGGATGGTTTGGGTGGAGTCTATTGTGGTATGTCAGGTAAGAGTAGTTTCATCAAAGTATCAATCAAATCTAATCATAAATAAAGAAGTTATGGCAATTTTAGCAAAATTTAATAATTTGACCTTGAGAGTCAAGGTCATTCAAAGGTCAAAGTAAAATTCAAGTTGCCAGGTACAGTAACCTCATGATAGCATGTAAGTATTTGAAGTTTGAAAGCAACAGCCTTGATACTTAAGAAGTAAAGTGGATCGAAACACAAAATTTAACCATATATTAAAAGTTACTAAGTCAAAAAAGGGCCATAATTCCGTAACAATGACAACCAGAGTTATGCAACTTGTCCTTTTACTGTACCCTTATGATAGTTTGTGAGTGTTCCAAGTATGAAAGCAATATCTATGATACTTTAGGGGTAAAGTGGACCAAAACATAAATCTTAACCAAATTTTCAATTTTCTAAGTATAAAGGGCCCATAATTCCGTCCAAATGCCAGTCAGAGTTACATAACTTTGCCTGCACGGTCCCCTTATGATAGTTCATAAATCTTGCAAGTATGAAAGCAATAGCTTTGATACTGTAGGAATAAAGTGGACCTAAACACAAAACTTAATCAAATTTTCAATTTTCTAAGTATAAAAAGGGCACATAATTCTGTTAAAATGCCAGTCAGAGTTACATTACTTTGCCTGCACAGTCCCCTTATGATAGTTAGTAAGTGTTGCAAGTATGAAAGCAATAGCTTTGATGCTTAAGGAATAAAATGGACCTAAACACAAAACTTAACCAAAATTGTCAATTTTCTAAGTATAAAAAGGGCACATAATTCTGTCAAAATGCATGCCAGAGTTATCTAACTTTGCCTGCCCAGTCCCCTCATGATAGTAAGTAAGTGTACCAAGTTTGAATGCAATAGCATTGATACTTACTGAGAAAAGTGGAACTAAACGCAAAACTTAACCAAAATTTTCAATTTTTTAAGTATAAAAAGGGCACATAATTCTGTCAAAATGCACGCCAGAGTTATCTAACTTTGCCTGCCCAGTCCCCTCATGATAGTAAGTAAGTGTACCAAGTTTGAATGCAATAGCATTGATACTTTCTGAGAAAAGTGGACCTAAACGCAAAACTAAACCGGACGCCGATGCCAACGCCGACGCCGACGCCAAGGTGATGACAATAGCTCATAATTTTTTTTCAAAAAATAGATGAGCTAAAAAAGGAAAAGAACATTGCCCGGACCAGGTTTCGAACCAGTGACCCCTGGAGTCCTGCCAGAGTCCTGAAGTAAAAACGCTTTACCCTACTGAGCTATTCCGCCGAGTACATATTCTTTACGTATTTTATACCTTATATAAGCAACCTTCGTAGTTTCAAAAAATTTAACGACAAAAACAGAACTCTCCAAATTATTCAATCGTTTCGCGTTGCAACGCTTTATAATTTTTAGGTTTTAAAATCGTCAAAAGATGCATATAATGGCTATATTAGACCATGGTTAATGTTCAGTATTACTGTTTCCTCACAAATATCATAACTAAAACGAAAATTTGCGAATCTGAAACAACTTTTTTCAATTTTGTCAATTTACCAAAGCGTGAAAAGATCCCTTTAAATAAAGTAATTCTGACGTATTTCACATTGCCATAAGCAGCATAAAAACTGTCTTTTATACACCAGTATCGTTGAAGTTCTTAAGAAAAATTGTTTTGAAGTTATTTGAAACAAGAAATATCTTTAAAAAAGATATACGGCGTTGATAGTTCAATGAATGAGATCAAGGATAGCGAATGTCTTTTTTCTGTGCAGTTCTTAGCTGCATCACACGCAGTACGGGATGTTACGCGGAGTTTTCGCGGCTTATTTTACATTTTTACATATTGCTGGTCATAAACCTATAGATACAAAACAGAAAACCAGAAGAAGAATGGAAGTGAAATTAAAACATACGAGTCAACCGGCCACACGAGAAGTATCCGTATTTATAGGCGCGTTCTTCGAACAAACCTGTTTTAGTGGTTTGATTCGATTATTAACAGTATCGATAATCATCGCGCTCATGCTTAATACATTGGTCAATATGGTGGAATAATTATTGTTAAATTAATCAAAAATAATATTTATCATTGTTTTGTTGAAAACACATTAAGAATCTACATATTTCTGGTCTAAAGAAAATTCCAGGTCACCTAGTTCACGGATAGCGTATTTATTATATAACTATTATTTTACTGGCCGCGAACTCCGGAGATGACCTGTATATAAACTCTAACATTCATACACTGGCCGCGAATCGACCCGGGTTGAAAGGCAATGTATTAAAGTGAGGCCTCGCTTCCACTGCTCTTTATACTTTTACATGTTAACATGTTGACAAGAATATGGAAGTAAGTACTAAATATGAGAACATAGCCTTTAAATATAAACGCGTTGCGCTGGTAATTCTCTGAAAATAAAAGGTGTACGCACAAACTGTATTTATGTCGAGAATTGAGTGTAAAACTGTTCTATCTATTAAGCCTTTTCATTAGAAATAAAATTGTTTCATGCAGTAAAACAGTGTTACATAGACGCGGATATGTTTCCAATGTTCTGGTGGAATACTCAAATCAGCCAATGGAATAAATGAAGTGTATTCATTCGTACCTAGCCGCGGGAAATTTTATTTGAATTTTATTGGACACTTACAAAGGTCAGGAGAGGTGAAAAGCTGGCTTAATTCAGCTTACGCCGAAAAATGCACCACTTACTGGTGTATTTACATCAATTCAAGTTCAATTGTGAACCCCACAAAGTCATGTGATCCTGCATCCTGTTAATGGTTAGGATTATCAATGTGTAGTACATTAACCGGTAGTTAAAAATCTTGAAGCTGATTTACAGTGAATGAACAGATTAATTTTAAGGTAAACCATACTTAAATTATACATTTACAAAGTACATGAAACATGATGTCTCAATCTGTTTGATATGTATACCATTTTACCAACCTTGGATAACTCGATATCCTTACACTATTCTGTATACATATCCTTTTCAAATCAATACACTTTTAAGACTTTCAATTGTTGTCCTTAAAGACAAGAAAAGCTATCAGATAAATCAATACCACTTATTCAACCTGAGACACTAACATGTACACTGCACTGTGTAATACTCACTATTTCTTGTTAGTAGATAAAGAAAATCCTTTAATTGAAGTATGATATTGAAGCACTCACGTATTTGCAAATGCAGCCATACACAGTAATCATATAATAATCTGTTAAAAGCATGCTTTAATAATTGACCACTTCTGTATGTTTTTTTATAGTTAATTTAACTGCTTTCCACATGTAGTTAAACCCTGTTTTGCACACATACCGGTAATGGCTCTATAAATATTTGAAGTTTATGAATTACATGAAAAACATGGAGGTTTTCAACATGCCACAGTGTTTACAACCCTGCATTGTAAAATGTGGTTTAAAGAGTTGTGCTTAAGATTGGGGTCTTGTTTGTTATTGATTTTGGCATAGCTATCTGTTATTAAACTAAATTTAGACCCATCATTACCAATATTATTTATTGTGCAAGTTGTAATATTGTAGTGTATTATACCAATGGTTTATCTTTAACAAACGCATGGTTGTTTCTAAAAAGCAATATTAACAAAAATATGTTAATGTTAAATGAGATGTTTTTTCCCAATGATGTTGTTTTCATCAAGAAGAAAAGCAATTAAAAACACATATTTCATGTAAAAATAAGTACAAACAATGCATAGTGATTTTATATTAGGTAAGTATCCTATTAAAACAGCATGAACATGTAAGTATCTTAAGATAATCGTTCACCACGCTTGATTGTAAAGGCTTCACCCAGATGTTAATCAGTTGTTTGTATTATTATTATTATACCGGATTTATATAGCGCCCTTTTCATGCAAGAGTGCACGTTCAAAGGCGCTTTACATAAGAACATTTGAGGTATCACAGATACGAATACATTTTGCAACACTGTTTCAAAAGAAATCGATCAAAACTACTCAATTATGTTATAAAACTACTCTATTATACTATAAGAACTACGTAAAAACATGCACAGTAAACATAGATTGGAAAGATCAACAAGATACTATAAAACTACCCAATGTGTATAGCTATAAGACAATTAATGAAACAATAAAATCTAAAACTTAAACAAGAAGTACTACGTAAAACAAAAAAAACAAAAAAAAACATGCACAGTAACCATAGATTTAAAAGATCGGCAAGACAACAATAGACTACAACAATACTTAAACCTTTGTTTTTTCGGCGTAAGCTGTATTAAGCCAGCTTTTCACCCTGACTTGACCTTTGTAAGTGTCCAATAATATTCAAATAAAATTTCCCGCGGCTAGGTACGAATGAATACACTTCATTTATTCCATTGGCTGATTTGAGTATAACACCAGAACATTGGAAACATATCCGCGTCTTTGTAACACTGTTTTATTGCATGAAACAATTTTATCTCTAATGAAAAGGCTCAATAGATAGAACAGTTTTACAATCAATTTTCGACATAAATACAGTTTGTGCGTTCACCTTTTATTTTCAGAGAATTACCAGCGCAAAAGCGTTTATACTAAAGGCTATATTCTCATATTTAGTACTTACTTGCATTGCATTTCAACCCGCAAGGTTTCGGGTCAATTCGCGGCCAGTGTGTGAAAGTCAGAGTTTATATACAGTTCATCACCGGAGTTCGCAGAAGGGGTTGTGATCTTTTCATTGAAGGAAAAAATTGGAATCTATGCTATTTTTGTCTGATGGAGTAAATAGTTGTTTATTCGCTTTGTCGATATATCAATATTTAGGCACAGCTGTTGCCTTGGTCGTGTACAGTTGGCGTAAACAAGCCGTCGTTTTAGCAGCAGAATTGTTACCTAACTTTAATGCATTGCATTCCAATCCTCAAGGTATCAAGGTCAGTTTGCGGTCAGTTGCAGAAATCTTTATATAAACGCCGTCTCGTTAACTTTGTGCACTTGAAGTCTGTTTTGATCAGAAAGATACTAAATAAAGATATTCGGCGATATTATTGTGGTATGTCAATCATCGATTTTTAATATGTTTTCAACATTTACATGATAAGGACCAATTTTGATAAAATTAATTAGAAATATTTATCCATTTAGACCAGTTTATTAAGCATGAGCACAATAATTCACTATACTATAATTATGCAATTAAATAAGATTCGAGTATTGCCGGCTGACCTATATGCACTCGTTTATTTTCATGTTTCTTGTGTTTTTCTATTCTGTAAATATAGATATCTGAGTAATAATATCACATAAAGCAAAATAAGCCACGAAATCTGGCGCAACACCCCGTAATTGATTTGCTTGTGATGTAGCTAAGAACTGCGCAGAAAAAAGGCATTCGCTACTTTTTATCTCATAGAGATAACTTTTGATCGTTCATAAACATCGACCACAATCAACGCCGTATATCTTTTTTAAAGATATTTCTTGTAATTTTATAACTTAGAAGCGTCAATTTACTGCCTTCATTTCAAAGTCATGATGTATGCCAAATATCTTTTTAGTCCCCTACCGGTTTCACCGAAGGGGACTTATGGTTTGCGCTCTGTGTGTCCGTCAGTCAGTCAGTCTGTCACACTTTTCTGGATCCTGCGATAACTTTAAAAGTTCTTAATATTTTTTCATGAAACTTGAAACATGGATAGATGACAATAAGGACATTATGCAAGTCATTTCATTTTGTTCCTACGTAAAAAATTCTGGTTGCTATGGCAACAAATATATAAAAAAAATATAAAAAAATTAAAAAAAATCTGACAATGGTGGAGCCGGTAGGGGACTTATATTGCTTGACAATAGTCTTGTTAAAGATATTTCTTGTTATTCCCCATGACACAAAAAGTTGTGTACTGTGCATGCAATTCCCATTCTCCATGGTTCAGGGTCAAGGTGACAAATCAAGTTCAAAGGTCATGAATTTGTGTTGTCGCTGTGTAACTTTGTAATGCCTGTGTGTATTCTAATATCAGTTATGTATTTATATTGCTTTTTCCCCCTGACCAGACAAGGTGCAAAATATAAGCCATAATTTAAGCTCACCTGAGCACAATGTGCTGATGGTTTGCTTTTGTGATTGCTTACGGGGGTAAGTTTCTTCCAATAGAGACGTGTTAATTTCAGTGTGTTTTTTTCACCATTTTGGGAATTGGCCAGGTCTCTTTGGATTGGGAAAAAATGACCAAAAATAAGTGTTGGTGTTGTTTTGCTTACAAATGCTTCAAAATTGAGAATTAGAGTGTTTTCAATATTATATTTACCAAGGTGTAACTTGTAGAGCTGGATGGGAGATTGACTAATTGTTGAGATCTATTAAAACAAGGGCTGTTTGTAAAACATGCATGCCCCCCATATGGGCTGTCAGTTGTAGTGGCAGCCATTGTGTGATTCCGTTTTCTGTCACTGTTACCTTGACCTAGTGACCTGAAAATCAATAGGGGTCATCTGCCAGTCATGATAAATGAACCTATGAATTTTCATAATCCTAGGCGTAAGCATTCTTTAGTTATCATCAGGAAACCATTTTACTGGTTCGAGTCACCGTGACCTTGACCTTTGACCTAGTGACCTGAAAATCAATAGGGTCATCTAGGTCATGATCAATGTACCTATGAAGTTTCATGATCCTAGGCGTAAGCGTTCTTTAGTTATCATCCGTAAACCATTTCACTGGTTCGAGTCACCTTGACCTTTGACCTAGTGACCTGAAAATCAATAGGGGTAATCTTTGAGTCATGATCAATGTACCTATGAAGTTTCATGATCCTAGGCGTAAGCGTTCTTGAGTTATAATCCGGAAACCATTTTACTGGTTCGAGTCACCGTGACCTTGACCTTTGACCTAGTGACCTGAAAATCAATAGGGGTCATCTGCGAGTCATGATCAATGTACCTATGAAGTTTCATGATCCTAGGCGTAAGTGTTCTTGAGTTATCATCCGGAAACCATCTGGTGGACCGACCGACCGACATGAGCAAAACAATATACCCCCTCTTCTTCGAAGGGGGGCATACAAATATTTATATTTTAAACCTTCAATTTGGAATTTTTAGGTTCTATTTGGGAAACATATATACTTTTCCATGTACAACGGGGCCTCCCTTTGGAACAAAAACACACTGAATTTAACAACCATGTGCTGAGAGATGTATAATATTTGTATACATTTGTATATTGGTACCAAGAAAAATATACAATAAAATGGCATCTATGTTTTAATGCAATAGGAGTGATAGTCAAACATTATTTCAACCAAATCCAACTGTAATAATAAGTTATAAAAAATAATCATAGATTATTTTAATTGAATAAACATAAATCATCATGATTTCTTTTTGAGCTATTTCTGGACATTTCCCTCAGTAAAGAAATGTGCTAATTGCTTTAACACATTTTCACATATCTAGCTGTACCATGAAAAATATACAATAACATGACATCTATATCCTCAAATAGTGAGGTTGATGTTTTACTTCCAACAAAATCATGTGTTATTATACGTAAAAAAAAGTAAGAAACATAAGAAACTTTAATGGACATTGCTAAGCATACCGTATTCTGTTTCTGTTTTGTGATATTTCTGGCCATTTCTGCCAGTAAAGACATGTGCTAATGGTTCTATCACATTGCCCTACATCTGTACCATGAAACATATACCAGTGAGTAATTATCATAATCCTTCAATATTGAAGATTCTTTTGTTATTTCAACCAAACTCAATTGTGATTATCAATTTGTTGACAGTAGTCACAGACAAGTTTGATGGAAATGGTTTTCTATTGAATTAATAGGCATGTCTTCATTGGTGATTTGTCTGGCTTTTTTCTCCCAAATATCTGAAATGAGGTAATGTCTATTACATGTATTCGTCCTCCAATAGTTTCCTACATTATGTACATCAAATGCAACCATAATTAGAAAAGAAAAAAAGGAAGAAAATTAAAAGGAAATTTCTGTATATGCCATGTTTTCTTTTCTTTCTTTTTCTGATATGTCTGGCCATTTCTCCCAGTACAGCCATGTACTAATGGCTATATCACATTGTCACACATCTATACCATGAAAAATATACCAGCAAGTAATGATGACAATCATTCAATTTTAATGACTGTAATGTTATATCTTCCAAACACAACTTTCATTATAAAAATATTAATAGTTAACACAAGAAATGTAAATGGCAATGGTTTTGTAACTTTGCAAATTTTCAGTTTTTGTTTGTGATATATATGTGACCTTTTCTCCCAATACAGGCATTTGCTCATGGCTACATCATATGTTCATTTATCCGCACCATGAAAGATATACTGGTGTGTGACATCAATTAATGCTCCTATAGTGATGTTAATTTATAATTTTCCACCAAACTTAACTGTGATGATAAGTGGCACACAATAATCATACAGGGGTTAAATGGAAATGAGTGAATTCACCATATTTTGTTTTCCTGTTTGTGAGATTTCTGGATATTTCCCAGAGTACAGACATGTGCTAATGGCTATATGACATATTGTCATAGATCTGTACCATGAAAAATATACCAGTGTATGACATAAATTCATCCTCCGATAGTGATTTTCCTACATTATTTCCATCAAATGCAACCATTATAAAAGAAAGTTAAAATACAATTTATGTTTATGCCATGTTTTCTTTCCTTTTCTGACATTTCTGGCCATTTTTCCCAGTACAGACATGTGCTAATGGTGATATCAAATTGTCACACATCTGTACCATGAAAAATGTACTAGAAAGTCATGATTATAAACCTCAAAATTGGAAGCTGGTTTATTTTTTATATCCAACAAACTCAACTGTGATAATAAATATATTGAAAATATATTGAACATTATCACATAAAAGTTTGATGGAAATGGTTTTTTACTTACTTAGATGTTCTGTCTTCATTTGTTAAATATCTGGCTTGTTTCTTCAATACAGAATGTGATAATGGCTATGATATCTAATCATCCTGAAATAGTGATGTTCATTTATTATTACCACAAAACTTAACTGTGATTATAATTGATGATATATGATCACACAGAAGTTTAATGGAGATTACTGAATGAACCATGTTTTCTTTCACCTTTTGTGAACTTTCTGGATATTGATCCCAATACAGACATGTGCTCATAGTTATATCACATGGTCACACATCTGTACCATGAAAAATATACAGACAAAATAATCTGTGATTACAAGTGATAAAACAATTAACAAAATACTTAAATAGAAATTGCTGAGCATACAATGTGCTGTCTTGTGATATTTCTGGCCATTTCTCCCAGTACAGACATGTGCTAATAGTGATATCACATTTTCACACATCTGTACCATGAAAAATGTACTAGAAAGTCATGATGATAAATCTTAAATATGGAAGCTGGTTTATTTTTAATTTCCACCAAACGCAACTGTGATTAATAATATGTTGACAATTATCACAGAAACGTTTAGTGGAAATGGTTTTGCACTGACTTAAAGTCTCTATAACGCTCAAAATCAACGAAAATTTTGTTAAGTATTTTGTAAAATAAAGTTTACACCTTAACCATCAGTGTTCATTATAGCAATAGCCACAATTTCAACGCTAGATGTGGTATGATAACATAGATTTTTGTAGATACAAAATGCTCGTTTTTAGGGAGGCTGCTTTCGGAGAAAACCCGAGCTATTGTCATAGCCAGCTCTCCGTCCGACATCCGCCGTCCGCCGTAGGCGTCGTGCTAAAACCTTTGGCCATAACTTGGCCATAACTTTTTAAATATTGAAGATAGCACCTTGATATTTGGCATGTTTGTGTATCTCATGGAGCTGCACATTTTGAGTGGTAAAATTTCAAGGTGAACATCATCCTTCAAGGTCTAGGGTCGAAAAAACAAAGTCAAGGGAAGTAATAAGCTTTAAATGGAAATAGTTATCTGACCTGCCCACGTATATATTTTTGTTAAATAAATCAAAGCGGCGCAGTAGACGGCATTGTGTTTCTGGCAAACACATTGTGGTAAAAGGTCAAGGTCATCCTTTACGGTCTACGGTAAAAAATACAAATTTAATGGAAGTAATAAGCTTTAAAAAGGGAGATAATTATTCAATATTGAACATAGCCACTTTATATATTTGGCATGCATGTGTATCTCATGGAGCTGCACATTTCGAGTGGTCAACACAGTCACGGTAGTGGCTTTTAATTATTTGCTACTAAAAATAGAGATTTGTTAGAGACAATTATTTTCAAGGGAAGTAATTTATATAATTATAAATCTCATATTATATATTTCCTTACCAAGAATTGAAGTTTTTTTCACAGGTACTGTACATATGTATTATTTTGATTATTTATAACTGAAATGATTGATTTGTCAAAGTTTTTTTTAAGTGATATAATTATAATTTCTTTGATGTTCATACCTGTGGACTTATGTCCTTAGATACATGATCAATTCTGGCTATGATCTCTTTTAGAAAAATGATCTCTTTTAAACCACAGGCCTTGGTTGTCAGTGATGCCTGACATGGTCATAATTGACTGTTCGACCCCCCCCCCCCTTCGGTTGGATTGGACAAAATTCAAGGGAAGTAATAAGCTTTAAAGGGAGATGATTTCTATACCTGCCAAATGATAAATAGCAGATTTATTTCAAAGCGGTGCAATAGGGGGCATTGTGTTTCTGACGAACACATCTCTTGATATAATTATCATTTCTTACCTGTTCTAATTTGTGAATGCTAGTTTTAATTAAATATCAGTGGACTTATGTCCAAACATACATGATGAACTCTGGCTATGATCTCTTTGATAAACCACAGGCCTTGGTTGTCAGTGATGTCTGACTTGGTCATTTTTAACTGTCTACAGACCCCTCCCCCCCCCCCCCCCCCCCCCCCCCCCCGGTTGGATTGGACAAAATCCAAGGGAAGTAATAAAGCTTTAAAGGGAGATGATGTCTATACCTGCCAAATGATAAATAGACATTTTCTTTCAAAGTGGCTCAGTAGGGGTCATTGTGTTTCTGACAAACACATCTCTTATTGGGTCACAAGGTCAAAGGTCAAGGTCACTGTGACCTCTAAAAAAAAGAATTCTGACAAGCTTTCGCAGCCTAGCGTGGCACCCGTTATGTGGTGCTCTTGTTATTTATTTGTGACAATAATTTTCATGTTTATTTCCTGCGAATGTATCTATTCATACGACACACAAACACTAAAATGGCACCATGTAAAACCATAATAAAAACGAGCATTTTGTATCCACTAACATCTATTTTAACAGACCACATCAGGCGTTGAAATCTCGGCAAGTGCCATAAGGAACAATGATTTTTAATTGTTTGCTTTATTTTACGAAATATTGTACGAAATTTTCGTTGATTTTGAGTAGTAATGTTACTTTAAATATTCTGTCTACATTTGTGATATGTCTGCCTTTTTCTCCCAATACAGAATGTGTTAATGGTTATGACATCAATAAAGCCTGTAATAGTGATGTTCATTTATTATTTCCACCAAACTTTATAAAATATCTGTGATTATAATTGATGGCTAATGACCACGGACAAGTTTAATAGAATTTACTGAATGTACCATGTTTCCTTTTCTCTTTGCGAATTTTCTGGATATTTCCCCCAGTACAGACATGTGCTAATAGTTATATCATATTGTCACACATCTGTACCAGGAAAATATACAAACACAATCATCTGTGATAACCAGTGACAACAACAAATATAAATCAAATTAGTAAAATGGAAATTGCTGAGCATACCATGTGCTGTCTTGTGATATTTCTGGCCATTTCTCCCAGTACAGACATGTGCTAATGGTTATATCACATTGTCACACATCTGTGCCATGAAAAATATACAGACAAAATCATCTCTGATTATAAGTGACAAAAACTGTCTTGTGGTATTTCTGGCCATTTCTCCCAGTACAGACATGTGCTAATGGTTTTATCACATTGTCACACATCTGTACCATGAGAAATGTACTAGATAGTGATGATTATAAACCTCAAATATGGAAGCTGGTTTATTTTTAATTTCCACCAAACTCAGCTGTGATTATAAATATATTGACAATAATCACATAAAAGTTTGATGGAAATGGTTTTGTACTGACTTAAATGTTCTGTCTACATTTGTGATATATATATATATGGCTTTTTCTCCCAATACAGAATGTTTTAATGGCTATGACATCAATAAAGCCTGAAATAGTGATGTTCATTTATTATTTCCACCAAACTTATCTGTGATTATAATTGATGGCAAATAACCACGGACGAGTTTAATGTAAATTAATGATTGTACAATGTTTCCTTTCCTTTTTGTGAATTTTCTGGAAATTTCTCCCAGTACAGACATGTGCTAATAGTTATATCACATTGTCACACATCTGTACTATGAAAATATACAAACACAATTATCCGTGATTACAAGTGACAACAACAATAACCATATTAGTAAAATGGAAATTGCTGAGCATACCATGTGTTGTCTTGTGATATTTCTGGCCATTTCTCCCAGTACAGACATGTGCTAATGATTATATCGCATTGTCTAACATCTGTACCATGAACAATGTACTAGAAATTCATGATTAGAAACCTTAAATATGGAAGCTGGTTTATTTTTAATTTTCACCAAACTGAACTGTGATTATAAATATGTTGACAATAATCACATAAAAGTTTGATGGAAATTGTTTTGTACTGACTTAAATCAGGGTTTTTTTTTTAGAAGAAGGGGAAGATGCTGGACGCTGGGTAAAAGGGGAAAACCGAGCGCGAAAGAGACATATTTGGGGAAAAAATAAAAACTGTTCGTTTCAATGTCTATAACTCACCTACAGACTTCAGGGGTTTTTTAGTAAAAGAGGCATGTCTCTGACCTTTTTGTTAAAACACATGAACAAGTATGATATTAAAGTCAAAGTCCTAAATAAAGTTGCAGGTGTAGATCTAATAATGGGCATTGTTTTCAACTGGGGCCGGGGAACGATGTCAATATTATGATTTCAATTTCATGATGAATGGGTAGACGAACTAGATCTGCTACAGTAATGGAAGCGTAAGGTGCGGCAGCTGCCGATTGTCTACTTTCACTTTCACAATAATCCGACAGTATTAATCGATGTTGATTACATGTACCTCCGAATCCTGCTGTGTTTCAACGGTTTTTGATGATTCATTTGTAAAAAATGCGTCAACGCAATTAATATTTTCCGAGTCCGAACGTTTTATTTTGTTTGTGTATGAGCGCCAATTGTGAGACTTTTTCTGTTTTAACGTTTATATCTTGGCTTTCACATAACCCGGATGAAAATTCGACTGGTTTCCAGTAATTAATTGACGAAACACCCTTCTCGCGCAAGACCGGAATCCAGTAAAATAGTCACATAATTAATACGATAAGTTGCCCGGTTTCCATAAGGTAATTTTAGAGCTATATATAGAATCACTGGGATTCCCAGATTTGAGTGTTCGTCGAGAGAGAGAGAGAGAGAGAGAGAGAGAGAGAGAGAGAGAGAGAGAGAGAGAGAGAGAGAGAGGAGAGAGAGAGAGAGAGAGAGAGAGAGAGAGAGAGAGAGAGAGAGAGAGAGGAGAGAGAGAGAGAGAGCGAGAGAGAGAGAGAGAGGAGAGAGATCGTTGTACATGGTACAAATTGGATAAGTGTCGACTTCTCAAAAGAAAAAAAACATTTCTTTGAGGGTAAAATATTATATTTTGGTGAAAAATTATATTTTTGGAGGGGAAATGGTATATTTAGGGGAAAAATTCTGGTAGGGGAAGACGCAAAATATTGGCGTAAATTTCTTAGTAAAAAAAACAACTGTAAATGTTCTGTCTTCATTTCTGATGTCTGGCTTTTTCTTCCAATACAGAATGTGATAATGGCTATGACATCAATAAAGCCTGAAAAAGCCTTGTTCATTCATTATTTCCACCAAACTTTACTGTGATTATAATTGATAGCAAATGATCACAGACAAGTTTAATGGAAATTAATGAATGTACAATGTTTCCTGTTTCCTTTCCCTTTGTGATATTTATGGATATTTCTTCCAGTACAGGCATGTGCTAATGGTGATATCAAATTGTCACACATCTGTACCATGAAAAATATACCAGACATTTATGATTATAAACCATAAATATTGAAGCTGGTTTATTTTTAATATCCACCAAACTCAACTGTGATTATAAATATGTTGACAATAATCACAGAAAAGTTTAGTGACAATGGTTTTGCACTGTCTTAAATGTTCTGTCTACATTTGTGATATATCTGGCTTTTTCTCGCAATACAGAATGTGTTAATGGCTATGACATCAATAAAGCCTGAATTTGATAGTGATGTTCATTTATTAGTTCCACCAAACATAACTGTGATTATAATTGATGGCAAATGACCACGGACAAGTTTAATGAAAATTACTGTATGTACCATGTTTCCTTTCCTCTAGTTTGAATTTTCTGGATATTCCTCCCAGGACAGTCATGTGCTAATAGTTATATCACATTGTCACACATCTGTAGCATGAAAATATACAAACACAATCATCCGTGATTACCAGTGACAACAACAATAACCAAATTAGTAAAATGGAAATTGCTGAGCATACCATGTGCTGTCTTGTGATATTTCTGGCCATTTCTCCCAGTACAAACATGTGCTAATGGTTATATCACATTGTCACACATCTGTACCGTGAAAAATGTGCTAGAAAGTCATGATTATAAACCTTTAAAATGGAAGCTGCAGGTTTATTTGTAATGTTCACCAAACTCAACTGTGATTATAAATATGTTGACAATAATCACATAACAGTTTGATGGAAATGGTTTTGTACTGACTTGAATGTTCTGTCGTCATTTGTGATATGTCTGGCTTTTCCTCCCAATACAGAATGTGATAATGGCTATGACATCAATAAAGCCTGAAAAAGCGTTGTTCATTCATTATTTCCACCAAACTTTACTGTGATTATAATTGATAGCAAATGATCACAGACAAGTTTAACGGAAATTAATGAATGTACAATGTTTCCTTTCTTCTTTGTGATGTTTCTGGATATTTCTCCCAGTACAGGCATGTGCTAATGGTGATATCACATTGTCACACATCTGTACCATGAAAAATGTACTAGAAAGTCACGATAATAAACCTTAAATATCGAAGCTGGTTTATTTTTAATTTCCACCAAACTCAACTGTGATTATAAATATGTTGACAATAATCACATAAACGTTTGATGGAAATGGTGTTGTACTGACTTAAATGTTCTGTCTACATGTGTGATATATCTGTTTTTTTCTCCCAATACAGAATGTGTTAATGGCTATGACATCAATTAAGCCTGTAATAGTGATGTTCATTTATTACTTCTACCAAACGTATCTGTTATTATACTTGATGAAAAATGATCACAGACAAGTTTTATGGGAATTACTGAATGTACAATGTTTCCTTTCCTCTTTGTGTATTTTCTGGATATTTCTCCCAGTACAGACATGTGCTAATAGTTATATCACATTATCACACATCTGTACCATGATCAATATACAGACAAAATCATCTGTGATTACCAGTGACAACAGCAATAACCAAATTAGTAAAATGGAAATTGCTGAGCATACCATGTGCTGTCTTGTGATATTTCTGGCCGTTTCTCCCAGTACAGACATGTGCTAATGGTGATATCACATTGTCACACATCTGTACCATGAAAAATGTACTAGAAAGTCATGATGATAAACCTTAAATATGGAAGCTGGTTTATTTTTAATTTCCACCAAACTCAACTGTGATTATAAATATGTTGACAATAATCACATAAAAGTTTGATGGAAATGGTGTTGTACTGACTTTAATTTTCTGTCTACATTTGCGATGTATCTGACTTTTTCTCCCAATATGGAATGTGTTAATGGCTATGATATCAATTAAGCCTGTAATAGTGATGTTCATTTATTACTTCTACCAAACGTATCTGTGATTATACTTGATGTTAAATGATCACAGACAAGTTTAATGGGAATTACTGAATGTACAATGTTTCCTTTCCTCTTTGTGCGTTTTCTGGATATTTTTCCCAGTACAGACATGTGCTAATAGTTATATCACATTATCACACATCTGTACCATGATAAATATACAGACAAAATCATCTGTGATTACCAGTGACAACAGCAATAACCAAATTAGTAAAATGGAAATTGCTGAGCATTCCATGTGCTGTCTTGTGATATTTCTGGCTGTTTCTCCCAGTACAGACATGTGCTAATGGTGATATCACATTGTCACACATCTGTACCATGAAAATGTACCAGAAAGTAATTATTATAAACCTTTAATATGTAAGCTGGTTTATTTTTAATATCCACCAAACTCAACTGTGATTATAAAGTTGACAGTAATCATACAAGTTTGATGGAAATGGTTTTGTACTGAACTTAATGTTCTGTCTTCATTTGCCTTTTCTCCCAATACAGAATGTGCTGATGGCTGTTGCATCAATCAATCCACCAAAAGTGATATTCATTCATTATCTTCACTAAACTTAACTGTTATTTTTATTGATGGCAAATGATCACAGACAAGTTAAATTGATATTATGGATATTACTGAATGCATCATGTTTCCTTTCCCCTTTGTGATATTTCTGGATATTTCTCCCAGTACAGACATGTGCTAATGAATATATCACATTGCCACATATCTGTACCTTGAAAAATATACAAACACAATTTACTGTGATTAAAAGTGATTAAAACAATAACCAACAAACTTACACGGAAATTGCTGAGCATACCATGTTCTGTTTCTGTCTTGTGATATTTCTGGCCATTTCTCCCAGTACAGACATGTGCTAATGGTAATATCACATTGTCACATATCTGTACCATGAAAAATGTACTAGAAAGTAATGATTCTCAATCTTAAATATGGAAACTGGTTTATTTTTAATTTCCACCAAACTCAACTGTGATTATAAATAAATAGACAATAATCACAGAAAAGATTGATGTAAATAGATTTGTACGGACTTAAATGATCTGTCTTCATTTGTGATATGTCTGGCTTGTTCTCCCAATACAGAATAGGATAATGTCTATAACTTCAATTATTCCTCAAAAAGTGATATTCAATCATTATCACCACCAAACTTAACTGTGATTATAAGTGAAACAGAATAATCACGGACAAGTTTAATGGAAATAAGTGATTTCACCTTGTTTTATTTTCCTTTTTATGAAGTTCTGGAATGGCTTACTTTGCTATCTACGATTTGTGATATTTCTGGCCATTTCTCCCAGTACAGACATGTGCTAATGGCTATATCACATTGTCACACATCTGTACCATGAAAAATGTACCAGCAAGTCTTGATCATAATCCTTCAATATGGTTGATTGTAATGCTATTTCCACCAAACTCAACTGTGATTGTTAGTGAGGAAACATAATCACAGTCAAGTTTAATGGAAATGGGTGGCTTTTCAATGTTAATTGAACATTTTGAGATATAAATGACCTTATCATGCAAATACAGACATCGACTAATGTCTATATCACATTCGAACAGATCCGTAGCATAAAATATATAACAGCAAATGACACTAAATATTTCTCCAATCTTCATACTCTCATTTCTACCAAAAATCAACTTTGATTATAAGTGATAAAAATCTGCTGGATGCAAATGGCTGACGTCATCCTTTTTCTTTCATATGATGCTTTGACTGGCCATTTTACCCAGTACAGACATGTGCTAATGGCTATGTCACATTATACAGATCTGTACCGTGAAAAATATGCCAGTGTATGACAGCAATGTGTAATAGTGATGTTCATACATGATTTCCACCAAACAAAACTGTGATTATAAGTGACGAACAGTAATCACACAGAAGTTTAATGGTTTTGATTGAATTAACCATCTTGTCTTACCTTTTGTGAATTTTCTTATATTTCTCTCAGTACAAACATGTGCTAATGGCTATATCACATTTTCACAGGTCTATACCATGAAAAATATACCAGAAAGTGCTCTTCATGATCCTTCAATATTGATGATTGTTTTCTGTTATTTCCACCAAACTAAACTGTGATTATAAAAATATAGACAATAATCACATAACAGTTTGATGGAAATGTTTTTGTACTGACGTAAATGTTCTGTCTTCATTTGTGACATGTCTGGCCTTTCCTTATTTTATATGCTAATTTATAATGTTGTCAAAATATATTTTACACAATTATTTCATTTTTTACATTCTACTATTAATTTACTTACTTGATGTAACATCAAAGGTGCTGGTATTTCAGAGCATTATTGGTTATTGTCTGTTCTGAGTTGGAGACTGGAATGATCATACCAATTTGTTTAAGGGTTTATATACCCATTTTCTGTGCCTCTCCACTATGAAACATGTAAATTAATCCAAGATGTCATCTTTAATTAAGCAGACTTGCTCACTAATTAAGGTTCTGTGTACTCCAATTAAGGGGAAGTCATTTGTATGCTTGTTCACACCTTGTACTACATTTGTTAATAAGCTAGAAGACAAAGTATTCATAAGTCAGGGGAAGTAATTAATGTGTGAATGATATCATCAGGAAATAGGTTACTAATAATATTAGTTTGTTAAGCTCATAATTATAAAATTATCATGCTGCAGTTTTTTTGTTATTTATTATTTGTTATTATTATCTTTTAGAAAGTATACAGTCTGCTTGTACAATATTGTATTGGCTAAATTTGTTGTTATATGTGTGTGAATAAAATAATTTCTATGTTATATTCAATGATGTTATCTGTTAATATGCTTTAGGGTTTATAAAAAAGTATATTTAATTGTGAAATAAAAGTAATATTAGTAATAATAATATCATTTTTATTATTATTACTATCTAGCAATATTTTATTGCAAAATTGTTATTGTGAAATGACTTTCTTGTTTATATTGTAAAGATGTAAAATAACACTGGCCTCCTAATAAGCAGAATTATGACCCTTATTAAACTTTTAAATAATATGCCCCTTACATGTCCAAGAAAAATTGCATTTTAAAGTTTACGTATACCTTAACTACAATAGAAATTCAAACAATGCTTTGGGGTCATTATTTAAGGTCACTGCCAAAAAAATGTACATCTTACTATCAAAGCAAATGTAAAAGTCAAATTTACTATTTTTTGGAAAACTCATGTTTTTTAAAGAAATTTTATAAAATATTTGCTATGGAAGGAGCACTTGAGCCAAAGGCTCAGTGTTGGATGTTGAGTCTTAAATACTGATTTTACTGATGTTTGTAATGCTTATTCACCGTTTGATTATTGTGGCTTCAGTAGCTGTTTCCGTTCTCATGCTGGGTCTAGTGATAATACACCTTGGGATTCATTCTGATACCTGCTTAAGTCTTGAGTTTGAATCTTTCTCTGGCCACATAACTTGTCTGGAGATTGGTAATGATAATATTTCTACAGCCAGTATCTCCTCCTGTCTCTGTTTTGTTCCATTTACTCTAAAAAATATGACTTTTGTTCTCTAAGTACTGTTACACCTCTTTGATATGACAAAGTCTTAAAAAAGCAAAAGTATCCATACAAACAAACAAACTTTTTTCATGGTATAATTTAAAAGTATTTGTTGCAAAGGTTTCATTTTGAATGTTACAAGTCTTAACATTTTCCTTGCCTATGATTGGTTTCATGTCTTTATGTTACAGGACAGTAGCAACATCTATGGAGACTTCCTGGCCAATGTGACTGAGCCCTTGTCTACCCTGTTCAAAAAAGCTCATGCCTTACAACAGGTAGGTGAATTATATTAATAATTAAAAACACCATCAACAGGTGCAATGATTTTGTAAATTATTTTTATAATTGGGATGTATTGATTGTCTTTGGCTGACATAGGAGTCTAAAAAAAAGTAAATTTACCAAATATAGATATATTTACCTTCTTGCATAGCAGGTAAGTGTTGAGTATTGGTCAGTTATTTGAGCCCTTTAGGATCACAATGGCACTCTTAAATCTATTTTAGCTTTATTGCAAAGAAAGCCTAAGGCTCATTTGAAATGCTCTTGAGTCCATCTCCAGGGATTAGAACCAGACATAGTTGGAGTCTATGGGGGAAATCTAAAGAACGCTCCCAGTGACCTCCCGATAACTAGGCGGACACCATTGCTGCTACACCACTGCAACCAGAATTGCACTTCTAATTGAAAGGGTTATGTTTAAAGCGGGTATATACGATTTAGTCAAATATTTATGAATTTATATAAACTGTGTAAAAAAACTTATTATATATATTTCAATATAAATTAAAATAAAAGTTAAGAAGAACATGTGTCGAAAAATGCAAAATAAGCCAGAAATTTAATTCTGAAATTGAAAACGGCTGTACAGCCGAATTCGCCAGCATGTATACCATACATGTACGATGTGCATCTAAACTTAGTTTAACGGTTTATTTGAAATTCTGCAACGATATCTATTCATACGACACACGAACACTATCTCCGATCCTAATACAAAGACGAATGCTTCGGTTATTGTAGGAAAATATGTACGTCACTATCGGCTCGGGGCGCTAATTTGTCTTTGCTGCATTTTATGAAATTCGGCTTGAATGTATAATTTTTCTTGCCTATTTTGTGTTATTGTAACATATTTTATTAATATATAACAATTAAACACATATAAAAAATCGTATATACCCGCTTTAACAGTACGAGTGATGCTAATCTAGCTTACCTGAGCATTGAGTTCTCTATGAAGTTTTCTGTGAACTATGGGTAATGGGGACCTCTCCTGCAACGTTTATGTCCTGTCAACAATTGTGTTTGCTTTCAAGATGGTAATTTCACCTTTGTATCAAACCCTGACGAAACTTTGCAAGTCCTCAGGCAGGGATTTTTCGTGTCTTTGTGAAGTAGCCTTTGGCTTCTCAATTTGCGAAAAAATTAGTTTTGAATTTTTAGCTCACCTGAGCAAAACCTGCTCATGGTGAGCTTTTGTGATCGTCTTTTGTCTGTCGCCAGTCGTCCGTCGTGCGGCGTCTTCTTGGTCAGAACATTTGTCCCATTGATACCTCGAGTTTGAAACTGGGTCATGCTGGGTCAAAAACTAGGTCACTAGGTCAAAAAAAGAAAAACCTTGTGAACACTGTAGAAGTCACATTCGATGCCCAATCTTCTTGTAACTTTGTTAAAATGTTTGTCTAAATGATATGTTGGTTGAGTTCAAAAATGGTTCCTGTCCGTTGAAAAACATGGCCGCCAGGGGGCGGAGCAGTATTCCTTATATGGCTATAGAGAAATCTTGGGAGCACTCTAGAAGTTACAATTTTTGCCCAATCATCATGATCATGGATGAGTTCGAAAATGGTCCAGATCAGTGAAAAAACATGGTCGCCAGGGGGCGGGGCAGTTTTCTCTATATGTATATAGTGAAAACATGTAAACACTGTAGAAGTCACATTTTTGCTCCAATGTACATGAAATTTGGTCAGTACATGTGATTTCTGGATATGACGGTTTAGTTCGAAAATGGTTCAGATTAGTAAAAAAACATGGCCGCCAGGGGGGGGGGTCATTTTCCTTATATTTCTATAGTAAAAAAAGCTTGTGAACACTCTAAAAGTCACATTTTTTGCCTTATCATCATACATTTTTTTCTAAACATCGATTGTATAGATATCTTGGACGAGTTCGAAAATGGTCCTGATGGGTGGAAAAACATGGCCGCCAGGGGGCGGGGGAGTTTTCTCTATATGTATATAGTGCAAACATGTGAACAGTCGAGAAGACACATTTTTTGCCCAATCTTCATGAAATTTGGTCAGAACATTTGTTTTCTAGATACAATAGTTGAGTTCGAAAATGGCTTGGATCGGTAAAAAAAACATGGCCCCCCGGGGGGGGGGAGGTCTTTTTCCTTATATTTATATAGTAAAAAAGTTTGTGAACACTCTAGAAGTCACATTTTTTGCATAATCATCATGAAATTTTGTCAAAACATTAGTTATGTGGGTGTCAAGGACAAATTAGAAAATGGTAGTGTTCAGCGAAAAAACATGGCCGCCAGGGGGTGGGGCAGTTTTCTTTATATTTATATAGTGAAAACATGTGAACAGTCTAGAAGACACATTTTTTGCCCAATCTTCATAAAATTTGGAATATCTTGGAAGAGTTAAAAAATGATTCAGGTCTGTTAAAAAAAACATGGCCTCCAGGGGGCCATTTGTTGTTCATTCTTAATGAAACTTGGTTAGTACATTTGTTCCATTGATATCTTGGGCTGCAAAGAACAGGTAATTTCATTTTATCTCAGGTGAGCAACTTTGGGCCTTTCATGCCCTCTTATTTAAAATTGTGAAAAAAAGAGTTGTGCAATTTTCAAAATAATTAAAAAATTTAGTTGTGAACTTCTCAAATTGTAAAATGTTTAGTAGCGAACTTGTGAAATAACTAGTGTGATTCTCTAAGAAGAAAAATAAGCCATGTCAGGTGAGCACTATGGGCTATGATGGTCCTCTTGTATTCTAGAGTTTATTGGGAGCAGTGGAGTGTCTTGTGGTGACTGGGTCCACCTCACAACAGGATGTACAGGATCTCACCAACTGTGAGTAAACAAATTATTGGCCTCGTTTTGTGAAAATGGGGTTTAAAGCATGTGCATAAAGTGTCATCACAGATTTGCCTCTGCAGTCTGTATGAGCTAATCAGGGAGGACACTGCGCTTGAACTAAAAAATTTGTTAGAAGACACTTTCTTTAAACTAAACAATTCCATCAAAACAGGAAGTGTGGACTGCACAGGCTAATCTGGGACAACAATTTAAGCACATGAATTGCATCCAAGCCCATTGTTCCCCGAGGGCAACTCAAATACAACATGGAAGGAGCCCAAGAGCTCAGTTAGTTCTAATAAAACTGCTGTATGCAGGATCCTGAAAAAAATTGTGTTTTTTATAAAATTGCATTAAGATATCACATTTTGTTAGATCATGGTAATGTTAAGTTGTGTTTTGTTTATTAAGGGAACTATTAGTCATTCTTATATGAGTCTATTAACCACATTTTGCTTAATCAAAAACTAGTTGTTAAATTCTTAGACAAAAGACAGGTTACTAGTTTCTTGTGAAAAATCAATAATTTATAATGTATGTAATTTTATCAAGCTTTTGTTATCAGAAATGCGATTCTCAATAATACTATTCAATAAACTTCAGTACCGCCTTGATAGAACCTCTGTGTTCATACCATTGATTTTATTTATTTGTATTGTTAAATGACTATATAAATGTTATGTAATGTTATGTTGTTACAAAGTAATGTGACAGAAAATATTGTGTGTATTTAAGCATGAAGACGATGGGCTTTTGTATAAGTTGGAATATACTGTCTGTCTGTCTGTCTGTCTGTCTGTCTGTCTGTCTGTCTGTCTGTCTGTCTGTCTGTCTGTCTGTCTGTCTGTCTGTCTGTCTGTCTGTCTGTCTGTCTGTCTGTCTGTCTGTCTGTCTGTCTGTCTGTCTGTCTGTCTGTCTGTCTGTTGTCTGTCTGTCTGTCTGTCTGTCTGTCTGTCTGTCTGTCTGTCTGTCTGTCTGTCTGTCTGTCTGTCTGTCTGTCTGTCTGTCGATCTGTCTGTTTGTAAAAAAACATACAAATTGTAGTTTTTAAGCCAGTATACAATGTTAAAAAAAAACAATATTTATAATATAATATAAGGTTGTGTTGTAATGAAGGGTAATAAATCCTAACAGTCTTGCCTTCTGGATTATTTATCCTATTACCAAATGAAAATAGATAGTATAACAATGATCGCATAAACTTTATCTTTATACTATTGCTTTTTATGTCCCCCACTATAGTAGTGGGGGACATATTGTTTTTGCCCTGTCTGTTGGTCTGTTGGTCTGTTTGCGCCAACTTTAACATTTTGCAATAACTTTTGCTATATTAAAGATAGCAACTTCATATTTGGCATGCATGTGTATCTCATGAAGCTGCACATTTTGAGTGGTAAAAGGTCAAGGTCATCCTCCAAGGTCAGAGGTCAAATATATGTGGCCAAAATCGCTCATTTTATTAATACTTTTGCAATATTGAAGAAAGCAACTTGATATTTGGCATGCATGTGTATCTCATGGAGCTGCACATTTTGAGTGGTGAAAGGTCAAGGTCAAGGTCATCCTTCAAGGTCAGAGGTCAAATATATGTGGCCCAAATCGCTTATTTTATAAATACTTTTGCAATATTGGAGATAGCAACTTGATATTTGGCATGCATGTGCATCTCATGGAGCTGCACATTTTGAGTGGTGAAAGGTCAAGGTCATCCTTCAAGGTCAGAGGTCAAATATATGTGGCCCAATTCTCTTATTTTATGAATACTTTTGCAAAATTGTAGATAGCCACTTGATATTTGGCATGCATGTGTATCTCATGGAGCTGCACATTTTGTGTGGTGAAAGGTCAAGGTCAAGGTCATCCTTCACAAGGTCAAGGTTATCCTTCAAGGTCAATCATCATATGGGGGACATTGTGTTTCACAAACACATCTTGTTTTAGATCAGATCTTTGGGTTTTCCAAAAATTTAAGAATATGTTTTTGTCAACTATGGAAAGATAAAATCGTCAAAAAATGCGAAATCGTATAATTATTATTGGAAAAAGGAAGGAAATAATAGGATAAATAGAATATTATGGGAGTTTTGGATAAAGATCGAGTTTATCATGCTTGGCTCGAACGTGGTTTTTAGCCTTGCATAATAAACTTGATCTTTATCCAAAACTCACATAATATTCTCTATATATATGCCTGCTGACCCTGATTATTTTTTTAAATATATAACTAAATGAGCCTCACTCTGGGAAAACAGGGCTTAATGCAGGGCTCCCGCTGCCATTCGCAATTGTCGCCAAATGCGAAAGTTTTAGAAGAGTGGCGAAAAAATATGTCAATTTGCGAAAACTAGTTGCGAAAACGAATTTTCTTTTATTTTCTCGCAAAACAAACGGATTCAGCGACTCAACCCTTAACAAGTGCCTGTGTGTGCGCATCTTAAATATGTAAATTTAGCAAAATATTCTAAAAATCAAGCCAGTTTACCCATAGCTCCTCCCCTTGGTGGAGTCTACCTGGCAGAAATGAGTGTTCTCCAATCATAACGCAGTATTCGCAACGCATGAAAAGTGAGCATGTTTTGCCCAAGAGCTAAAATTAGAAGTGTCGTCATATTGGAATCATTTTACAAAGCTAATAAGTTTTTATTGTTCTGATGTTTCGTATCCGTGTGTTCCGTATCAACACTTTGTCATACTCGATAATTAATAAGCAATTGAAAAGTATGGTGTCAATTGATGATCTCGCAGTTTAACAGCAATATTACAAATGTCGGTGATGATTTAAGTTATGTTATGAAGCAATATGTTAAATATTTCGCTGATCAATTAAATTAAATGTTATTAGTTTATTTTATTTGCAATTAAAATTACATAAAAATATTGCCAAATAAAACATGTTATAAATTGTTACAAATATAATTATATTTCAATAAATGTATAAATCAATGTTTTAAATTTAATTAATTTGCTGGTGTAACCCTTAAAAAAGAATCAATGTGACGGACTGTTATTCATTCATTTGACATAACATGCATTTCATAAAGCGATCAAACGTGGGGAACGTTTCTTTAAATTGCTGTTTAATAATCGCGCCAAAAAAAAATCTGTAGTATAACAAGTTGTGAAAACGTCATCAATAACATCCTAAAATTGAAACTTTGATGACGTAGAATTTGAGACCCATATAAATAAATATGAATGACATAAATTTCCCAATGTTTGCATTTTATTTGTTAGTAAAACACACACAACGGAAATGAATTGTATACACATTAAATAAAGGATTTAAGAATTGCTAAAAAAATGGATCATATTTTTTTATAGTGGCGAAACAAAAATGGCGAAAATAGGTGGCGAAAGAAAATTTTAACCCAGCTAGAGCCCTGTTAATGCATTGTATTTTTCGTTTTAAGAAGTTGTTTTGTAGCATAAATCCAGTTAAGAGGAAAAGACTGCCCATGCTAATCTGGGACGACATTTTACGCACATGCATTAAGCCCTGTTATGGCGGCTCATTTTTGTTTTGCCGTTTATTTCAGTATGTTTCGGGCTGTTCGAGGTGTGTCAGGTAGTATCAAGCCTAGATGTGAAACTAGTGGTGGGATTGTGGAAGGCTATATCGAGGCTGTCGGGAAAGACAAAACATTTAGTGCAGGACCACCTTGATGTCGACGCCATGTTGATCTACCTCGCCTCGGAAATAAAACACGGATTTGACTACCTCATGCAGATTGCACCACCAAAAGTTGAAAACTCAGAATTGGTTAGAGATTTTTTTTTTATAAATTAGTTATTTGGTGTAAATTGTTTGCAAATAATATAGGTACCAGTGCCCTCAACATCCAGTTTGCATTAAATTGTAATTTTCTGTTTCTAGTAGTTGTTAAGACTCGATCCTAGAACAATTCTTTTTCCATGTTTCAGTCAGTCCATCAACATTTTCTTCAAACAAAATCTTTTTCTAGACTGCTTGATGGATTTTCTTGTTTAATGTGCTTCAGTTTGATTATGGTTAGTTTTTTATGCTCCCTATAGGGTGGCATATAGCAGTTGAACTGTCCGTAGTCCGTCTGTCTGTCTGGCAGTCTGTGCGTCCGTCCGAAAATTTTAACATTGACCATAACTTTTGCAATATTGAAGATAGCAACTTGATATTTGGCATGCATGTGTATCTCATGGAGCTGCACATTTTGAGTGGTGAAAAGTCAAGGTCAAGGTCATCTTCAAGGTCAAAGCTCAAAAATATAGCTTCAAAGCGGCGCAAAAGGGGGCATTGTGTTTCTTACATACACATCTCTTGTTTTAGTTATTGTTGATATATGAGCCTTGTTCTGGGAAAACAGGACTTGATGCATGGGCATAAAGTGTCATCCCAGATCAGCCTGTGCAGTCTGTGCAGGCTAATCAGGGATGACACTTTCCACCCAAACTGGATTTGCTGTAAAAGTAGACTTCCTTTAAAGGGAAAACACCAAAAAAGCTGAAAGTGTCATCCCTGATAAGCCTTTGGAGTCTGCACAGGCTGATCACGGATGACACTTTAAGCACATGCATTAAGCCCCATATTTCCAGAAAATTTTAATATTAATTTTGTAGAGTCTAAGCCAGGGTGACAGTGCAGCCTTTCAGAAGTCCCTGAAGATCCACAGCTATCAGCTGCGGGTGTTGATCTCCCTGCTGGATAGCTTCGTAGATACTGTGTCCTCGTGTATAGCACCAATATACAACGTCATGGTGAACATACTCATGTGAGATTTTTTTTCAGTTTTTATCTCCCCTTAGCTCAAATCGCTCATATTCAGCTATTGTGGTCAGTCTTCTATGACTGGCATCCAACGGCTTGTGTCATGTTGGAAGCATTGTCATGTTTTGTTTGGCTCATAACTACTCTAGAGGCCACAATTTTGGCCTAATCTTGCTGAATATCGCGGTCAGAATGAGTATCTTCAGAGTATGTAAGCTTAGTTTGAATCTCAGTCAAGTAGTTTGAAAATCTAGGTCACCAGGTTAATCTGAGGAAAACTATTACCTCTAGAAGTCTTTTTAATGACTAAATCTTGATGAATCCTGGTCGGAATGTTTGTCTTGACAATATCTAAGCATGGGGGTCAATTGTCCAAATAATTCCGGAGATCGGGAAGCTGTCCAGGTTCAATTTTGAAATTAGAGTTTTTTTAAGGTGGGGGGGGGGGTGAATTCTTTGGAGTGCACGATCATCTGAGAAAGAACTTTTTTTAGCTTTCTCGGCATTCCAGAAATTTGCACTCGGTACCGATTTATATTCGAAAATATTACAATTCTGTGAAATGTTGCATGTCCACCATCTTGATATCTTAAATTTTGACAAGCAAAGTAAAGCACTGCAATAGAATATTGTAAAACAATTATATATTAATTGTGAATTTGCAAAGTAACTCGTTTCTGGTTTTAATTTTTCTGCAGTCAAACAATTTGCACATTTCATTTCACATTCAAAAGACATATCTGGATATGTTTTCGGACAGTTGTTTTCGGATACATTTCATAACATTTTTTGTAGAATTAGGAATACACATGCAGTCCCCTTTGGAGACATACAACCTCAGACTCTCGGCTTAATTTTCTGGATGTCAAATTTGGGACAATTGACAACTCTGCTCAGCCAAGTTATAAAATGGGTTGATTATGATCACATTATCAAATCTAACAGAAAACTTATTACCACCTTAAGGAGCCACATATATAGCTCAATATTTATGAATCATGGTCGGATTGTTTGTGATTACATCTAAGTTAGGTTTGAATTGGGTCAAGTGTGGTCTAAAACTAGGTCACCAGGTCAGATCTAAGAAGAAACCTAGGCATCAATCTAGAAGCCTTATCCATGACTCCATCTGAATGAATCTTGGTCTGAAAGTCCAAAGTCTTGATTTACCCCAAAGGACGATTTTCGTCAAAAATCAATTTTTTCGCCTACAAGCCTTTGATACATGCATGGATGTTATCTAAGAAACACTCTCAACACACCCACTTCACCTAACCTTTAAATTGACCTACTTTGGGTCTTAATATGATATTATATATTATGATTAATATTCAGAAGGCAAACAATTTTAGTAAGCAAACATTTACAGTTTACATAACATCAATACTTTTTTCTAAAAAGATTTGATACTTCTATTCAACGCTACCCTACCGACATTGCCCAACCTCATTCTTACCTTGACATAGGCCTAGTTTTTGACTGTGGCTTATTCAAATGGGTAAATTAATCAATATTGTTAAGGCTTCCAACTGTACATATTTAATGCAAAATTTTGTTAATGACTTAAGCGTAGTTTATTTGTTTCTTGGTAAAAGATATTAAGAAGCTTTTATAAACATTCTAAAAATGTTGTGTTATCATGATATGCTCTAGTGTTTTACCATTTAAACAACAATTTTATTTATAAAAAAAACGTAAGTTCGGACAAACAATTTCTCTATTCAATTTGAGCCCCACTGTGGCAAAAAGGGCTTAATGGATCTGTTTAAAGTGTCAGCCCAGATAAGCCTGTGCAGTCAGCACAGGCTAATCAGGGACAATACTTTTTGCCAAGATTGGATTTTGGTTTAGAAAAGAGGTTCCGTAAATAAAAAGCCAAGCAGTTATCTCCTTCAAGTTGTGCCCCACTCTAGTGAAACAAGGCTTAATTCATGTGTTTTAAGTGTCGTCCCAGATTCTGAGACACCACTTTCTGTCTAAACTGGATTTTGTTTAGAAGAGACTTTTAAACATTCCTTTACGCATGTGCATTAAGTAAGGATTTCACAAAGCGAGGCCCAAGTGTTCTGTTAGCGCTATGTTCTTTGGTTTTTCACCATTTGAAGAACCATTCTCCAAAAAATATATAAATTAGTTCAGCAAAGCTGTATCTTCGTTTAATTTGAACTTGGCTTACTTGCAAGGCGCCTGCCTCCAACCTTGCTAGACCTCAGCATATCCAGCAGCGGTGTGAGTGATCTGCAACAGCAGCTGGTGAACGGGTTCGAGCCCTTGATGTGTCTCCTTGTCCGTAACCGCACCTTCGGACAGTACATGCTGCGCAAGACTGAAGGTAGTGTCTCTACCCTTGAAACATGCTCAAGTTTATGATTGTAAACTCTTGCTTGTTCTACATTTTGAGTTTTTATGCTCCCCCAAAATTTATTTTGGGGTGAGCATATAGTCGCCGCTTTGTCTGTCCGTCCGTGTTTCGGTGTGTCCATGTGTCTGTCCGTGCACAATTTTTGTCTGGGCTATTTCTAAAAAACTAATGACCGGAATTCAATGAAACTTTATGGGAAGCTTCAATACCAAGATGAGATGTGCATATTATCAGCGGGTTCTGGTCGGATGATTTTTCACAGAGTTATGGCCCTTTGAAAATTTCCATTAACTGTACATATAGTGCAATTCTTGTCTGGGCTATTTCTCAGCAACTAATGACCGGAATTCAATGAAACTTTATGGGAAGCTTCAGTACCAAGAGGAGATGTGCATATTATCAGCGGGTTCTGGTCGGATGATCTTTCACAGAGTTATGGCCCTTTGAAATTTTCCATTAACTGTACATATAGTGCAATTCTTGTCGGGCTTTTTCTCAGCAACTAATGACTGGAATTCAATGAAACTTTATGGGAAGCTTAACTACTAAGAGGAGATGTGCACATTATCAGCCGGTTCTCGTCGGATGATTTTTCACAAAGTTATGGCCCTTTGAAATTTTCCATTTTACATATAGTGCAATTCTTGTCCGGGCTATTTCTCAGCAACTTATGACTGGAATTCAATGAAACTTTATTGGAAGCTTCACTACCAAGAGGAGATGTGCATGTAATCAGCCGGTTCTCGTCGGATGATTTTTCACAGAGTTATGGCCCTTTGAAATTTTCCATTGTACATATAGTGCAATTCTTGTCCAAGCTATTTCTCAGCAACTTATTACAGGAATTCAATGAAACTTTATGGGAAGCTTCACTACCAACAGGAGATGTGCATATTATCAGCCGGTTTTGGTCGGATGATTTTCACAGAGTTATGGCCCTTTGAAATTTTCTATAAACTGTACATATAGTGCAATTCTTGCCTGGGCTATTTCTCCCCAACTACTGACTGGAATTCAATGAAGCTTTATGGGAAGCTTAACTACCTTTAGGAGATGCTCATGTTATTTGTTGGTTCTGGTTAGATGATTTATTTAGAGAGTTATGGCCCTTTGAAATTTTTAAGTTGCTAAACCATCCATCGTATTAATTTGTCCAAAGTTATGCCCCTCAAGACTTTTCCTTTTATCTGAATATATAGTGCAATATTGTGACAAAAAACACTTTGGGGAGCATCACCCGTCTCCGAAGGTTTCTTGTTAAACTTAGCGACTTCAATCACTGGTTATTCTAATGAATGACATATTACAAAAAATCCTTATTAACCCTGTACCCCTTAGATACTCAGATACGCTTTGTGACACGTTTTTATTCCCTTACAAAATCAAATTTAATTTAAGACCTTTTCTTATCTGATTGAAGTTTTAAAGGCTTGATTTCCAGTCCTTGGGTACTGATGAAAAGCAAACAGCATACAACCTGAACAAACTGTGAGTTATTTGCAGGCTGTTCTGGTTTGAGGCTGTTTGGTATGCCATTTTCACTGTGTTTCTGAGTAGGAAATGGTTAAATAATCCTTTTAAGATTAGCTTTTGACACTTTCAGTTCAAAGAATAGGTTTTAAACAAAGGAACTGCAGGTTCTGGTTTTACCGAAAAAACAAACTGCAAGAGTCAAAACTATTCGTGGGAAATTAATTTTCTGTTGATTTTGTTGGAAGACTGATCTAGGAATTCAAGAACCAATTCTATAATTATTGCCAATGTGTTCTCTGAACATTTTTCAAGACTATTCACTTAGGCATGAGTGACTTTTAAACCCAACACAGGCCAGGTTTTTCAGGGATGTTGTATTTTAAACAGCCAAAATGTGGTGGATCAAAGACAATAAATGCAATTCAATGATGATTACTATTTATCTTGTTTATTGGCATGCAAAAAATAGGGCAGGTTACTAACATCTTATATCAATCATCTATTTAATTGGCATTTGATAAACAAGGCCCACCTCTGGCTTACATTTTAAGACAACTTTCCACTAATGACTACCATGAGCAGACTGACTGTCTGATGTTTCATCTGTCCTAAGGGTCAAGGTCAAACTTAAAGGTCAAAGGTCAAATTTGGCCATAAACAGTTTTGAGACCAGGTGCCCTGTAATGTTTGGGCATATGCACTCTATGGACATATTTCTTGTTCATTTAGGTCTATCCTATTGCTCACTTACAAAGTTTGTATCAGGTTGAGTCCTCAACAATTGGTTCATGTGAATTTGAATGAATGCTTTAGAACCATAATAGCCCTCTTGTTTTACAATGTAGGATTTCGGACATTTTTAGGTGTCCACTTTAAATTTCAGACTGCAGACCTGAAGAAAATCTTGCTGTTTTACAAATCCATGTTAAAATCCTGGACTGTTTGCCAAAACAAGAGGGTAAGCAGAAAGAGATATGTTGTGAGAAAACAGATATGTATCCAGTAATATATACACTTCAACACCGTTATTTCGAAGTCGTCGGGACCGTTAAAAAAACTTCGGATTAACGATAATTCGAAATAAACATTTGACAGACGACTTCTTTGATTCTGAAAAATACAACATTGTGGAATTCGCATGGTTCGGTCACACTGTACTTTTAATAATTGTTTAACTTAAAAACGTAAACTAGTGAGATAGCAATAGATTTCTACTTGTAACAAACGTAGGAATAAAACGATTATTTTTCTTCTTTTTATTTTTCTGTAATTACAGAACATATAAAATATAATGCATAGCGCATCATACATGTAAATACATATGAATACATTTTCGGAAATGAATTCACTTTTTTTTAAATAAGACGCTATGTCTTTCTGAACACCGGCGTTAGCAGCACTAAACTGGACGCGTGTAACATATTACTCCAATTTGTCAAGGAAATTGTAGAACTGGCTTCCGCCCATGTTTTGCTCGCAGAACTGCCTTACGTCGTTGATGCATGTGGTCACACTTTGATTAAATATCATGTTCATTCATGTGCTGTCGGCCTCGTCGTCGGCTTTTGACGACATTATAAAATTAACATGCTACGCCCAGGCGACAAAGGTGTAATTATCGGCTTTGACGCACAACGCGCAGACGACATAGGTGTGAAATTACGCTCAGTGTTTTGCAGTTTTGACTTCGGATTAAAGATTGATAGTAAAGTGCGAATTATAGTGTTGGGACCGACATAATCACTTCGAATTAACGATTTCTTTGGTTTAACGAAGTTCGGATTAACAATGACATTTTACATTGAACAAAGAAGAACCACAATCGGGACCCAAAAAATACTTCGAAATAACGGTGACTTCGGATTATCGGTGTTCGAAATAACGGTGTTGAAGTGTATATGCATGTGTTGGACATGCACAACATAGCAATACATATGCTCTGAACGCCGTCCATTTACGACAAGGGTTTTGTCTTGGACGCCATTTTTAGAGTTATATTGGAGTTGCAGTGTATATATGATATGTGGAAGGATGATGATGATTATGATGATGATTGTAATGGTGACGATGTTGATGGTGACTGTTGTCATAATAATTATCTATGGTTTACTTATGATTTTTAAGATGATGATGATCATGATAAATAGATAAAATCAGGTAAACATATGTACATTATGTGAACAGTGTTTATGTCAAATTTACTCGAGTCAACATGGTTACTTAAGCCCATGGGGATTGATCAATTTGAGCATCTCTTTGGGTAAATAGGGCTTTATGCATGTGCGTAATGTGTCATCCCAGAATAGCCTGTGCAGTCCACACAGGCTGATCATTGATGATATTTTTCACAAAGACTGGGTTTTTGTAAAGAAAAGACTTCCTATAAATGAAACATTCCATATTAGCAGAAAGTGTCGTCCAAGATTAGCCTGTGCAGACTAAACAGGCTAATCAGGGACAACACTTTAAACACATGCAATAAGCCCGTTTTTTTCATTTCTTGTAGAAGACATTTATGACAGCTGGATGAAGGTACAAGATAGCGTGAGTTCGACAGAGTACAGTATTCTACAGAGGGTCTGTAGACATCTTGAAGAATGTAAATTTTGCTAGTTTTCCTTCACTCAAGGAATGATATCTTTTGTAAAATTTGCAAGTTTATATAACTTAAGTAATAGCATACAGACTACTGTAGTGTAAAGCATAAGCTTTTGGTATTCATATAGACAAGTATACCTACTTACCTATCACTTTAGTTTTTAGCTCACCTGTCACGAAGTGACATGGTGAGCTTATGTGACCATGTGATGTCTGGCGTCCGTTGTGCGTGTGTGTGTAGTGTGTGCGTGTGTGTGTGCGTGCATGTGTGCGTGCCTCCGTCAAAAATTTGTTTGTGTAGACAGTAGAGGTCACAGTTTTCATTTAATCTTTATGAAATTTGGTCAGAATGTTCATCTTGATGAAAATTGGGTTGGGATTGTATTTGGGTCATCTGGGGTCAAAAACTAGGTCACTAGGTCAAATGATAGTAAAATCTTGTGTAGACTATAGAGGTCACAGTTTTCATCCAATCTTTTTGAAATTTGGTCAGAATGTTTATCTTGATGAAATCTGGGTTGGCATTGTATTTGGGTCATCTGGGGTAAAAAACTAGGTCACTAGGTCAAATAATAGAAAAACCTTGTGTAGACAGTAGAGGTCATAGTTTTCATCCAAACTTAATACAATTTGGCCAGAATGTAAATCGTGATGAAACCTGGGTTGGGATTGTGTTTGGGTCATCTGGGGTCAAAAACTAGGTCACTAGGTCAAATCATAGACAAACCTTGTGTAGACAATAGAGGTCATAGTTTTCATCTGATCTTAATGAAATATGGTCAGAATGTTAAATTTTTCTTGATAATATCTGATTTTGGATCGTATATGGATCATCTGGGGTCAAAAATGAGGTCACCGGGCCAATGCTAGTAAAACCTCATATGAAAGAGGTCACAGTTTTCATCATGTCTTAATGAAATTATGTCAGAATGTATTAATTGATAAAAATTTTCTTGGGCTTTATATGGGTCTGATAAAATTTAAGTTGATGTAGCAAGGTTAGTCAGGTCAGCGATTCAGGGCCATCATGGGCCTCTTGTTTATTGATGTTATGAGACTAATTTTAAACACAGGTGGTTAGCGTGTTGCTATGATATTAATTAGTGAAAACATCATTTTGAATGATAAATAATCATATTATAACGAAAAAATATCTTTTCTGAAAAAAAAATTCACTATCAAATATATATATAACAAGGTATGCAACTCAAAATCACCCCAAAACGGGGTGCATCGCTTTGAACAGCCATATCTTCATCAATTGTACAGCGATTTTCACGATCTCGGTCTTATTCAACGCAGAAATGAATTTCCTTTCTGGAAATGTATATGTCTTGCAATATTTTTACAAATGCTGGGTCAACTTTTTAGAAATAACACGATACACAACTCGCATGACCCAGTTGACAATGATCATGCAGTCTTAAAGACTGAAATCTTCACGGAGTAAAGGGCAGCTTCCCTACAAAGTTCATGTACCTCGATACCATAATTCAATAAAACGTATGAAAAAATATTATTACCGTTCTTGTCGTTACATTATGCATCAAGACTAACTGTCCAGCGTGGTTTAAAACCTTTGTTTACATACATTTCGACTAACTGACATTTTAAACAAACGAGTGATTTCATTGGTCCAATGCGGAGGTGTGTCTTTACAACTGGGGATTTCATTCATAAAGACTGCATGATCATTGTCAACTGGGTCATGCAAGTTGTGTATCGTGTTATTTCTTAAAAGTTGACCAAGCATTTGTAAAAATATTGCAAGACATATACATTTCCAGAAAGGAACTTCATTTCTGCGTTGAATAATACCGAGATCGTGAAAATCGCTGCACAATTGATGAAGATATGGCTGTTCAAAGCGATGCACCCCGTTTTGGGGTGATTTTAAGTTGCATACCTTGTTATATATATATTTGATAGTGAATTTTTTTTTTCAGAAAAGATAATTTTTCGTTATAATATTATTATTTATCATTCAAAATGATGTTTTCACTAATTAATATCATAGCCACACGCTAACCACCTGTGATTTTAAACACATCAATGATTCAAATTGTACTTAAATTCATTAAATGCTTCTTTGCATTGTTTCTCAAACATTTCTCCACATCATGACATGTTGAACTTGTAGATCCATTCATAACTTTAACATTTTCAGGTCACATTGAGCTCTGCTCTAGTTTGACAGTTCCAGGCTCAAGGTTGATGTCAGTGTATGAGTTTGCGGTGACTCATGTCTGTGGCTTTGTTGGAAGTCTGCCTGCAAAATACTTCGACACACTGGTAATGGGACGATTGTTTAACCCTTTCCCACTCAGATGCAAAGTGAAATGGCTCTGTGCAAACAGCATATAACCAAAATAGACTGCGAGTAACTCGCAGTCTGTTCAGGTCTAATGCTGTTTGCTGCTCATCAGTATCTAAGGGTTGGAAAGGAAGCCTTTAAAACTTGAATTTAGTAAGGAAGGTCTTAAATTAAATTTAATTTTCTATGGGACTACAAACGCATTAAAATATGTATCTACCTTAGTGGTAAAGGGTTAAGCAGTGGTGGTCTAGATTGTAGTATTTTCACTAATGCCAGGTCTGTGATTTGTCCTCCTTTCAGCTGATTTCTTCCCTTTGGAGGTCAAACTGATTTTACAAACAGTTATTATCAGAAATAAATTGTAATATGTAACAGTTATGAAATTATCAATTAAATCTACTTACACATGTTTTATTAACTCCAGATACTTGCTAACAATCCATTGTTTGTCACAATTCAGTAATTCCAATCCAAAAATACGCTCCATGTTTGTTTACTATGACGCTGTCAGCCAGCTGTGTAGGAATACGACCTACATTTTCAATTGCACAATATAATTTGTTATTCCTAACTATTGTTCTCCAAAATTAATGGCTTTCACTTGTATTATTAATCTAAGGATGCATTTGTGTATTGCATTTTGGTAAAGTATGTTCCAGTTGCAAATGCTTTGGAACTATTTCGTTAGGCGTAGAAAGCCTATTCATCATTTAGTTTCATGTTTCCATTGTATTATTAAAATGTTTAACAGAATTTAAATGCAGAACATTTCTGCCTGATATTATGTATTAATGTTATGTGTTTTAATACAAATTGCTTTTTATAATGTAACAACTCATATTATTGACTTACTTTGTTGATTTTGGATTCCGAAATGCTGTTTAGGAAAATGGCTCTTTGTAAACTTGTTTTATTGGTTAAGGAATTCCTAAGTGCACGTTGATTGGTTGGGACGCCTAAGTTTCGGAATCCTAAAGCATCTTCACTATAAATAGCGCGCAGCATCACGGATTCTTCACCTCGGTCAATGACTCAAAATCCACGTCATTTAAAAGTCGGAAACCTACCAGCTTAAGCTAAAGCCATCATAATGGTAGGGAATAGTTCTGTAAAATCTTAAGTATTCTTTTAAGTTATTTAAAATAGTAATCAAGTAACAGTGATGCTGCGCACCTTCATCATACTTATAGTTATTTATTCGTAAACCAAACTTCTTAAGACGCGTTCTACGATTTGAATGAATAGATTTGTTAAACCTTAATTCGGTCGTTTGTTCTATCCTGACATTTTAGAAGTGTCTAAGTATTACAATTGGTGTCAGAAGCGCATTTTATTTTTAAATAATTTTCCGAGTGATACGAACCCAGCCTAACGTTAGAAAGAAAAACAAACACATTGATATTAAAGCAGTTTAAATTTATTCAATCACACAAATCAGCAAACCGAGGTCACACTCAACTATTACTACGTGCAACTACAACTAATACATTATCTACACCACATAAAAGATGGCATCCCCAGACCCTGATATCTCATTTAATCTTCGTTCAAATAATGACACTTCAGACAACATAAACACAGAAAATCAGCACCATGAGAATGACGAAAATGATACTCAAAACCATCGCCCTTCAGTTGATCGACACATGCCCGATGACGATCGTTTTGTCAATGTGACAGGCGATGCAGAACACTATTTCTCTTCAAACAATAACAGTTCACACACACATCGTGAAACACAACTTAGTAGACCACGATTCGAACATCGAGGTAACTTTGCACCCCCTGCAATTCCAGAAGTTCATCCTTCATTGATAAGGCCAGATAATTATGAGGGCTCCGGTGACTTTGAAGCATACATGTCACATTTTGAGGACTGTGCAGAGCTCTCTGGATGGGATGATAAATCCAAATGTCTTGTCTTGGCCAGCTGCCTACGTGGCTCTGCAAGGTCATTCTACATGAGCTTGCCCCAATCTGAAAAAGGGATTATTTTCTGCTCCGTAGAAGACTTGCTTCGCGCTTCAGTAACAGCAAGCATCAAAACCTTTGGCTTTTGAAGTTCGAAAGCCGGCGCAGGCAAAGGGGTGAATCAATTGCAGCCCTAGCGGATGACCTACGCCAGTTGGCCCAGAGAGCCTACCAAGACCTGGACATACATTCCCAAGAACGCCTTGCACTCAATCAACTTTATAAACAGGTTTCACCCGATATGCAGTGTCGGTGCATTGATAATGGCTGTCGCACAATCACAGATGCTGTTAATGTTATTGAGCGCTACGAGGCAGTTCTTGGTACGCATTCCACATTTGTAAGGGCACTCAGTGAAGAGAGCTCTACAAACTCTGACACTGATATGCGCAAGTGTCTTCAGCGTATCGAGTCGCGTCTGGACAGGTTAGAAAAGGTATGTCCTAGAGGCCCACCATTTCAGAACTCTCGCCACAAAAAGCCCCAATCACCTGGTTGCTTTGGATGCAAAGCCAATGATCACTACTGGCGCGATTGCCCGAACAACACTGAGAGAAACAGGTTCACAAACACCAACAATATGCTACACCACAATCAACAACCGCCCAATCGCATGTTTGAGCAGAAACACAATGTTCTTGATGGCTCTTCATCTCGCCGCCAGATGAACGACAATAGGTCGGAAAACTAGTTTCAACCGACTCTGAGGGTCAAGAGTCGGTGCAGATTATTAACAGACCCACACCTTATTATGATAACGTTGTTCCAATGCATTCTACACGAGCCGGTGCGGATACACACACTTATGACAATGGTTTCTATGTTACCGGCACGGTTGCTTCTAAGCCTGTTAGATTTCTTGTTGATTGCGGCGCGACAACTTCTTTGATTTCCACTCAAACATTTGCAAATATCCAACAATATTGCAATTCTATGACCCCAGTTACTCAATCTTTTCACACGGTGAGTGGGCAACAAATGAACATCCTTGGCAAAGTCGACCTTGTGGTTCAGCTTGGTAAGGAGTGCTACGATGTTACTTTTGTGGTTGGTGACATTGATTCAGATGGAATCCTAGGTCAGGATTTTCTTCGACAAAATGTGGACCACATCAATTACGGAAAGTCCTGTTTGGTGATGGGGTCCGATATTGTACCACTTCAAACTGTGGGCGGCTCCAGTCAAATATGTCGTGTAGAGGTTCGTGACACGGTCAAGATACCTGCACATTCTAGAATGTGGGTTCCAGTCAATATTCCCCTTGCTGAATATATGGCACCACTTGGTTTTGTAGAACCAGATCCTGATGTTATGGCTGAAAAGGAAGTTTTTCCCATGAGCGGTATTGTTGAAACACACTCAGAGAATGTTCTAGTTAATGTTGTTAACTATGGTTCAGAACCTGTCACAATCTTCAAACGAATGCATCTTGGCACCTGCAAACCTTTCTTTGAAAACACGCAACAACATCGTGTTGTACGTGTGACACAACAAGTTGAATGTAACACTTTGCCACAGCACCTTACTGATCTGTATGATCGCAGTTCAGTCCATCTAAATGATCAGGAAAAATCTGATCTTCAAAACTTGCTTTGCAAGTACAGTCCTGTCTTTTCCAAATCTTCTGAGGACATTGGGCGAACCTCACTAGTCACACATGTCATCAACACTGGTAAAGCTGCACCAATTCGGCAACCGCCAAGGCGTTTACCACTTGGTAAACGTGCAATTGAAAAGGAAGAAGTTACCAAAATGCTGGAACGTGGCATCATAGAGCCGTCAAGCAGTGCATGGGCTTCTCCAGTTGTTTTAGTGACCAAGAAAGATGGCACCCCGCGGTTCTGTATAGACTATCGGCGCCTAAATGACGTCACCATCAAAGACGCATACCCGCTACCAAGGGTTGACGATTGCATCGATTCACTTTCTGGCGCCAAATATTTCAACTCGCTTGATCTTAATAGCGGCTAATGGCAGGTCGGTATGAGTGATGCTGACAAAGAAAAGACCGCTTTTGCAACAACTATGGGGCTGTACCAATTTACAGTAATGAGTTTTGGACTGGCAAATGCTCCATCTACATTCGAAAGGCTGATGGAGAACGTTCTAAGAGGTCTACAGTGGGAGGAGTGTCTCCTATATATGGATGACATTGTTGTTCCATGTGCCACTGTGTCCGAAGGTTTAGCCCGCCTTGAACATATCTTCGAAAGGCTTCTTGATGCTAACCTTAAATGTAAGCCCTCAAAATGCAGCTTGTTTCAAAAGAAAATAAATTTCTTGGCCACATTGTCTCAGAGGATGGTATCTCTACTGACCCAGCCAAGATTTAAGCAGTGCTGACATGGCCAACGCCGAGAGATGCTAAAGAGGTTAAGAGCTTTCTGGGACTTTGCTCGTATTATAGGCGCTTTGTCAAGGACTTTGCGCTTAAAGCGAAACCTTTGCACAAGGTTTCGAATAAGAGCTCCAAATTTGAGTGGTCACAAGAATGCGACGAGTCATTCCAATCTCTAAAGACTTCTCTAACTTCCTCACCAATTCTAGGTTATCCGGTTCCTGGTTCCAAGTTTGTCCTGGACACTGACGCCAGTGACATAGCAACTGGTGCTGTCCTCTCACAAATTCAAAACGGGACCGAAACTGTGATTGCATATTACAGTAAGGCTCTCAACTCCCATGAAAAAGCATACTGTGTTACACGGAAGGAGTTGCTTGCTGTAATAAATGCGTTGAAAGCACTTCACTCCTATTTGTACGGACAGCCAGTCCTTGTCCGGACAGATAATGCAGCGGTAAGCTGGATGAAAAACCTGAAGCACCCTACTGGGCAAGTTGCACGCTGGCTACAGGAGCTTGGTAAATATAACCTTGAGGTTACGCACCGTAGTGGGTCACAGCACAGGAATGCTGATGCCCTTTCACGCAATCCGTGCTGTAATTGTGCCCGGCAACAACGCCTCAGTGATGAAGTGTCCGAGCAACAAACTGCTACACCTGAAAATTGTCTCCCTGAGGTAGACAAGCATGACAATGATCGCTTAAGGGCCGTTACATGATCCAAAGCAAATGAAAAGTCCCAATGCAAACCTTCAATGGCTACTCTTAGTAACTGGTCACCCACAGAAATCAAAACCGAGCAGCTGAGAGATCCTTGCATTGCATACCTCATTCAAGCTCTTGAAGGTTCTGAGACAAGGCCACAATGGCAGGCTGTCAGTGACAAAGCATCTGCTGTCAAAATCCTTTGGCGCATGTGGGACCGATTGAACGTTAGTAGAGGTTTCCTAGTACGTACATGGCATGAGGATCAGCTTCACAAATGGGATCAGATCGTCGTACCGTCTCACAGACGAGAAGATGTACTTTATTACTTTCATGACATTCCGTCTGGTGCTCACTTGGGTGTCGAGAAGACACTAGGAAAGATTCTGCAAACTTTCTTCTGGCCAAGTATGCGAGAAGACGTTGAGAGGTACTGCGCGATGTGTACACACTGCGTATCACGCAAGAAAGTCACCCCTAGGTCAGAATCATACCTTAGCCCCATTAGAGCGGTGTGCTGTGGACATATATGGGCCGCTTCCCAGGTCTGAATCTGGTAATGCATTTGTCCTTGTGATATGCGACTGCTTTACACGGTGGACTGAAGCCATTGCGATACCAAATCAAGAAGCAAAAACTATTGCAAAAGCATTTGTCAACAATTATGTTTCGCGATTTGGAGTCCCTCTATCAATACATTCGGATCAGGGTAGTTGTTTTACCTCATCTCTTTTTAAAAACATGTGCGACTTGTTGGGAATAAGGCATACTCTGTCCACTCCATTGCATCCGCAGTCCAACGGAATGGTTGAGCGCTTTAACCGCACTCTAGGTACCATGCTCACCATGTACTCTGCCTCAAACCAACGAACTTGGGACCAGTTTCTGCCACAAGTACTCATGGCTTACCGGTCTTCCATCAACACTAGCACCGGACAGTCTCCCAACAAAATGGTTTTTGGTAGAGAAATCACATTACCCTTGCAGGCCTGCATTGGACTGCCACCAGGGTCTGGTACAAACGAAAAACCTTTCCTGACGATTATGTGTCGGACCTACGTGCAAATTTGGAACACATCCATGATCTTGCTCTTAAAGTTCTTGCGAAAAAGGTGGTCTACCGCAAGCGACATTATAACCTTCTCGCAAAAACTAGGCAATTCAAGGTTGGTGACCCTGTCTGGTTACTGGATTCAACACGCAAACCAAGTGTATGTAGTAAACTACGTCCACAATGGCAAGGGCCATATCTTGTATTAGGAAAGATAGACGATCTTGTCTATCTTATAAAGAAGTCCCAGAAACACAAAGCTAAACCAATCCATGTTGACAGGTTGATGCGATTCAACGGAAGCGAAATCCCTCAGTGGATTCTTAACGCAAAGTAGATATTTATCAGTACAATTTACACAGCTCACAAATTGTTATCTTCACACAGACCACTTCCTACAACAATACAATCTGCACTTTATTATATATATATTGTTTAATCTTCGCTGTGGTTGCAATCACTCGATGGCAAACTTCTGAAATTTGCATGAATCCTGCAATATGATAATTTGATACCGATACAAATGATGATGCTTAAATGAAGATTGAAGTCTATGATGAATGGTGCGCACCATACGCTGAGTAATGAAGTTGGCTTGATCACCCGATTGCGATTTACTCCAGAGAATGATTAGATTCTACGTTAAAGCATATCAGCTCATCAGTAAGGTATTTCCCTTGTGTACTTGCAGGATACAAGCCAATTTGGATATCAACTCATCTGCCCCTTCTGTGTTGATCATCGACCCAAACTCTTCAGCCGTTCTGGTGATTTACGCTACCACGCAAAGTCAAAGCACCCCATTGAGCTCCGAGTAGCACCAAATGACCTTTTCAGCAATAAGGTGGCCTTCTACTTCTCTACGAAGCCAGCTGCATTCATCAAGTGCCATGAAGTTGAAAACCCCAACAGCGCCACTGCGTCCTACGCAAAATATCTTGTAACAAAGTGGGCTGCAGGTAGATCTGGAATTTCTTCATGGATTAAGGGTTGGGAGTTGGGATGTGAATCGTCTGCAAAATCCAGGAAACGAAAATCTTCTGAAAGTGTTTCATACATCCGACTAGATGAATTCGGTGCTGTGGCGTATTTGGAAGATGGACCTTCCGTCTATAAGGCCACCATTAAGAAGGGGATCTTCCAAAATCAAAAGTCTTTGAGCGCATTGAAGCGGCGACAGGATTGTATCGCTCCTTCGCAGACTCAACATCAAGGTCCCTGGGCTGAAGAGGACTATCCAGATCTTTATATGGATATCGCGCAATTGCTTGGGATTGAGGACCGGTTGGTTGCAAGGGTGCAGAAGAGGAGCGACATTGTGTTCCAGGCAATAAGAGAATCGGAAATCGACATTATACCGTCTCCAATGTCGATCCACCTATCTGATCCATCATCACCCGTCCAGCTACCCCTCCAATCCATGCCATCCTTTGATTTGTCTCCCCTCCCCACAGTGTCTGCATCTTCATTGATCATCCCTGTACCAACTTCAACCCCCGCAATCACCCCTCTCCGAAGGACCAATGAGGTAACTGCCGTCATCACCTCCACAGCCAACACTTGACTCTCCAGCCAGACTCCATCATCAACTACCGCAATCGCCCCTCTCCATAAGACCAATGAGGTAACTGCCGTCATCGCCTCCACAGCCAACACTTTACTCTCCAGCCAGACACCATCTTCAACCAATCTGTCACCTATTAACACATCTTCCGTCCGTCCTGTTCCAGCCATGATGTCGACGCCTGCAGCCACACTCCAAGCACCCATCACTGCCAACCTGCCTTCCCTGCCAACAGCATCTGTTTTCAAGCCACCACCAACTATTAGGAGTCCCATCACCACTTCATCAATGTTACCCCCAACAACAGTCCCTTTTTCTGTCCGATGCCTTCTATCACCTATTAGAGGTTCAACACCTGTATATCATCCAACATCCCCAACCACCGAGGCTCAAAGCGAGGTCGCGAGGTATTCCCCTTCTCCATTGTCTGCGGTGGAACACTACGTGCCAACACACTCCTACAAACACATGCGACGGCACTTCTGGTCAGTGGGGCAATGCCTCTGCTACCCCCTTCCAAACGTGATTGGTCTTCTGTTCCGGATGAGGCAATTACGCTCGTACAAGGTTTACGCTGGCCACCAAAAGGATGGAGGAACCTATCTCCTGACTGCCGATTACTTGCACTGGAGTATGCTGCAACATCCATCCTTCAGTCCACTGCTGTATCATGGAGCATCACCAACCGATGTCTGTTGGTCCACCAATTTCAGCACCTGATGCTCCCTGGTACAGCAGGTATTCTCCTGGACAACAGTGGAAAGGCCCGCCACTACTTACACGAAACAGTCCGAGAGATTGCCAGCGGCGTCAGCTCTCTTCCAACTGAAGTCAAGTCGACGATACTAAGGACCCTCCCAGAACATCAAGACGATCCTCTCCTGTCCATCATCAAGGACATTCCAGTCAGGCCCTGAAGGAAGAAGATGTCATGTAAACTTTGAATGTTTAAAGTTGTTTAGTATAAATAATTAAATTTTATTAAATCATATGTTTTAAATGACTGTTTAAATTTAATGACATAAAAAAAGTACTTGTGCTTGTACATTTCAAACTCCAGGAGGAGTTTATTTCTTTAAGGTAGGGGAAATGTAATATGTAACAGTTATGAAATTATCAATTAAATCTACTTACACATGTTTTATTTACTCCAGATACTTGCTAACAATCCATTGTTTGTCACAATTCAGTAATTCCAATCCAAAAATACGCTCCATGTTTGTTTACTATGACGCTGTCAGCCAGCTGTGTAGGAATACGACCTACATTTTCAATTGCACAATATAATTTGTTATTCCTAACTATTGTTCTCCAAAATTAATGGCTTTCACTTGTATTATTAATCTAAGGATGCATTTGTGTATTGCATTTTGGTAAAGTTATGTTCCAGTTGCAAATGCTTTGGAACTATTTTGTTAGGCGTAAAAAGCCTATTCATCATTTAGTTTCATGTTTCCATTGTATTATTAAAATGTTTAACAGAATTTAAATGCAGAACATTTCTGCCTGATATTATGTATTAATGTTATGTGTTTTAATACAAATTGCTTTTTATAATGTAACAACTCATATTATTGACTTACTTTGTTGATTTTGGATTCCGAAATGCTGTTTAGGAAAATGGCTCTTTGTAAACTTGTTTTATTGGTTAAGGAATTCCTAAGTGCACGTTGATTGGTTGGGACGCCTAAGTTTTGGAATCCTAAAGCATCTTCACTATAAATAGCGCGCAGCATCACGGATTCTTCACCTCGGTCAATGACTCAAAATCCACATCATTTAAAAGTCGGAAACCTACCAGCTTAAGCTAAAGCCATCATAATGGTAGGGAATAGTTCTGTAAAATCTTAAGTATTCTTTTAAGTTATTTAAAATAGTAATCAAGTAACAGTGATGCTGCGCACCTTCATCATACTTATAGTTATTTATTCGTAAACCAAACTTCTTAAGACGCGTTCTACGATTTGAATGAATAGATTTGTTAAACCTTAACTCGGTCGTTTGTTCTATCCTGACAACTTAGAAGTGTCTAAGTATTACAAACAGTTATTATCAGAAATAAATGAAGTCAGGCAGGTTGAAATTTTACATTTGTCCTATTGTAAAATGTAACGAAACACCCTTATGGTGGCGCAATCCCAATGATTGTTGATTGACAAAAATTCAAACCAATCTTGCAGTTGTTTTGTTAGGTTTGGTTAATTAACGGAATAGTTAAATTATATAATTTGAAGATAAATCTAGTTTTGCTGAGAAGAAAAAAAGTGTTTCTGTGGTTATTTTTTACACCATCTTAAAATACAGTCAAACTGACTCAAAAGTCTGGACCCTGTCTCATATCCAATATGCCTTATAATCAACTAAAAACTGTAATAATTTTATTTTCATCACGTATATAAAAAAGGACGGCTTTTGGCCATACTCAGAAAGGGGATACTTTTTCAGGAAGAGTGTTTACTGGAGAATCTCCTGTCTGCATATCCAGTGGTTTCAAGAGTAGCAGAGGACATCTGGTGCTTCATGAGCAGGTAAGTCTTTGTTGGCCAATGAAAACACTTATTTTGTTTTAGGATTTGTATTTGGCCAATGAAAATTCTTGTCCAGTTTGCTCATACAAGTTTTGTTGTTCAGGTTTGGATCTGCAGACCTCTGCTACCATCACACAGTGCTCTTGTTAGACCTCACATCCAGTCCACAGGATACCTTGATACCAGCCGTGGTCAGATTGGTTCAGAGACTTGTCAAGTTTCTTGCACCTAACCACAAGGTGAGATTTCAGGACATGTTTTAGAGGGACCAGAAAACCGGTTTGATGTTGGGCGGGGTGGGGGGGACACATAGATTTGTCCTTGATTGTCCTTGCTCATAACTGAAAACGTACTGTTGCTGGAGTGATGAACATCTCCTACTCCGGATTTGGATTTGTATTATTTATATTTTAAGAATTATGGCCCTTTTTTTACTAATAAAAAAAACATCTTTGAATTTTTTGTCATATGATAACTGAAAAATTATTGCTGCTTGAGTAATTCGCATCTTTGATATGTTTGAATACAACCTATGAACAGCAATTGTCAAGTCCAATAGTTTGATTTTTTATGTGCTCCTTCATAGAAGAAAATGGGTTATAAGTGTATAATACTGAAGTACTACACATGTATAGAGTTAAATGGTATTATAAAGGTAATACACAATCTTTAATTTTGACCAACAATATTATAAAGCAAAATCGTATTATGATACAGATTATATATGGTTTTGGTATATCAGAAGGCTCTTAAATGATAGCTATCCTGAAGTAAAACATGGGAGATTTAGGAATGTAGTGGTACATGTACATGTGCAATTGGTCTTACCAACATGTAGAAGAGACATGTTTATGAAACAAAAATGAAGAAAACACGTTTACTGTATTTCATACACCAAATAATTTCAGTAAATGGGGAATTTAAATGTTGTGTAAATTTCAGACAAAGCTCTTGCAACGCTACCCTGTAGATAAATACCGGACGTTGTGGGGTGAAGTGTTGCTGCCTGTATTGGGAGGAGAGTTGAGTGCACATCAGTATCAGGGGATGGTTCTAGCCTGTGCTCAGCCTGTACAGATGTTTGTGGCTGCTACCTCTAACACCTATGCAGATCTTATACAGCTGGTAAATTACTGTGATACTGTTTTAGTGTTTTGATGAAACATGCATGATAATCTTTTATTATGCCCCCCTTTGAAGAAGAGGGGGTATATTGTTTTGCACATGTCGGTCCGTCGGTCGGTCGGTCCATCCACCAGATGGTTTCCGGATGATAACTCAAGAATGCTTAAGCCTAGGATCATGAAACTTCATAGGTACATTGATCATGACTGGCAGATGACCCCTATCAATTTTCAGGTCACTAGGTCAAAGGTCAAGGTCACAGTGACTTGAAACAGTAAAATGGTTTCAGGATGATAATTCAAGAATGCTTACGCCTAGGATCATGAAACTTCATAGGAACATTGATCATGACTGGCATATGAACCCTATTGATTTTCAGGTCACTTGGTCAAAGGTCAAGGTCACAGTCACTTGAAACAGTTAAATGGTTTCCAGATGATAACTCAAGAATGCTTACGCCTAAGATCATGAAACTTCATAGGTACATTGATAATGACTGGCAGATGACCCCTATTGATTTTCAGGTCACTAGGTCAAAGGTCAAGGTCACAGTGACTTGAAATAGTAAAATGGTTTCCGGATGATAACTCAAGAATGCTTACGCCTAGGATCATGAAACTTCATGGGTACATTGATCATGACTGGCAGAGGACCCCTATTGTTTTTCAGGTCACTAGGTCAAAGGTCAAGGTCACAGTGACAAAAAACGTATTCACACAATGGCTGCCACTACAGCTGACAGCCCTTATGGGGGGCATGCATGTTTTACAAACAGCCCTTGTTTCAGTATGACTTCGTTTCGTCTTGGAGCAACTTACTAAGAATATGAAATCAAAACTACTTTGCAGCAAAGATTAAACATGTTTTATTGCCTGGTAGTAGTGTTTTAATGTATTGATGAAGTGTGGACAATTATCTTTGACTTCTATCTTTCTTGAAGCAACTAAGAATATAATAAATCAAAATGTATCTGCAGTGAAGATTTATTATGTGTATGGCTTTAACTTTAATTACCTTTTCATATTTCTGCGGTCATTAATGATAAAGGTCTTGTTTATACACCTTTATTTGTACAATGCAGGGCACCTACATATTTTGATTCAGTTTTTTGCTGACATAAATGTAGTTTTCAGGCAAAAAAGGGAATGTGGGGGCACCGAGGCCTATTTACACTTTCTAGTTTTAAGCTCCTTTACAGCTTTCAGATCTTAAATGCTTGACAAAGCTTGTCAGTGTCAACCACAAGAACGATGTCCCTTCTATTGCCATGGAAACAGTCAGTAACCTTTGGTTGTCATGGGCAGCAGACTGGTCAGGGGAGACAATCTTTACCCAGTGTTTAGTGGAGATGACAGAGTTAGCTGGACTGATGATTGGGCATATAAAGAACTTGGTTGTTTTACAGGTGATTGTATGCAGTAAATGGCTAAGAATGATGCACAGAGAATGTTTAAATACCAAAATTAATTAGATGTTATGTTTTGGATTGTGTGTATGCAGATTTAAGAAAACTCAATCAAGATAATATTTTACAATTATCATTCTAGCCTTTGTACCATATAAGTAGACTAATGTGATCAGTGCAGTATTTTAGGGGTAAATTTGATTCCTTTCTTGTCTGCAATTCCTTATAATAATACAGTCAATCTTGTATTTAGAGACCACTAAAGGGAGTAACCAAAAGTGGTCTCTTAATAAAATGGTCTTTAAATAAAAAAAGGCCATTTGGGATGAATGCGGACCTTTGATTTTAAATCCAGATATAGGATTATCTCCTTTTGACACAGTGATTTCAGCTTTTGTAATCAAATGAATCTAAATATAAATAAATGAATAAAACAATGTTTCACTTAAAATAAGTTTTATTTGTTCTCTCTTATCCTAAATACAATGTAAATGGTTTGCACGGAGAATGGGTTTTTCCGACTCCAAACTCATTCGCGATTAAATTTACGTGCACTTTTACTCTTCAACACTTCAAATATCTGAATTTTCTCAGTTAACGTTAACACTTTCCGTTTTGACATTTTAATTTCTGCATGTAAGCTTATATATATCTGACTTGATTATGGTACATAGGGAAATAAATAAAACACCTTAATTGAAAACTAAATAAACAGGCCTGATTTGCAAACACAAACTTATTAGCATACATTTGTAATAACAATTACATTTTTTAATGAACAGATTTCGACACATGTTACAGATTTATAGTTTATTTTTTACACCTCTCGAGAACACTGTGAAAATGTTTGTCGCGTTGGCGCATTGTTTCTACAATAAAATCGGCAATCAAATTTTTCACTTAACGTCCCAGATAGTAAACTCTTTAACCCGTAGACTGTTGGCAATACCCACTGTGTCCATTATAATGATAATTTTAGAAATACACTTATACCTGATGTTTACAGAAGAAGACCAAGTATGTTTAAACTTTTACAATTATTGAACGTGACTAGAAAATCTATACTGATTCGTCTTGCTAATTTCTGTATTAAAGCATTTAAACTTAGAGCCGAAAATATATAGAGAGTATTTTTTCCTCAGAATTGCAAGTTTGTATATGATATCGAACTGCATATCTTTTTTTCTCAATCAATTTACGGATGTTTGAATATCCACATACATTTGTATCTTGATTTAAAAGAATAGAAAAGAGCCTTCTCTTACATATAACATTCTCACAAAAACCCTATATTAGTAAAATGCTGAAACAAAATTGTTGTTATTTTGACGCATTTGTATTTATTATTGCTTTATTTATTGTATTTTGACGATAAGCTGTATATGCTTAAGTCGTAAATAAACGATCTGTTCTGTTCTGTATTATTCAACACCAAAATTTGATACACAGTCAGAACCGGTCATCGAGACAAAGGAAAATGGCTGGTGTCAAATCAAAACAAAGGTGTACTCGTTCATGTTATCGGCTTTAATAAACAATCAACACTGATTTGTCCCTGAACGGTCAACAGATTTACCACTTTTACCTTAAAGCGGTCGCTTAATTCAAGACTTGGGAATCAAAATACACTAAAATCAGCGGTCGCGTAAGACAAAAGTTGCTTAATATAATATGAAAATATAGTTAAAACGCTCTGGCAGGATTCAAAGTGGTCACATAAGCAGGCTGTCAAGCGGTCATACTTTTTCCTACTTTTTCCTACTATTTCCTACTTTTTCATCAGGATCCTACTTTTTCCTATTTTTTTACCAAATCTTCCTACTATTCCTACTTTTTCATTTTCAATGGAGAATTATTTTTTTTAAAGAGTTTATTTAGTAAACTTGCAGGATGAATGAATCTATGGCATGACTGTATCCCTGTTAATGTGCATTCATCTAAATGAGACCTGACAACCCATGCTGACTGTCTGCTAGCACCTCTTCAGGAGCATAAATATTTATTTCTTATGTAACTTTTAAAATTATTGACAAGTTTTTTTTTGAAGTAACAATAGTGCCTTGTTTACTTCCTTAGCATTTGTACACTGCAGACTGCACTACCTTACACAGTTCCCAGTGATGCAAGAGCTGAGGGAACCCATTGTTTATTCCAGTTTTATTTTGTTTCCATTGACAATAATTTGACCAAACCTTATGCATGTTTACATGATATTGCTGTTTGGAATGTAGAGATATAGAGATACATGTATTGTATGAGTGGTTATGTAATATGGAATTTATTACACAAGTTATTGGAAAAAAGATAAAACTGATGCTTTGCCGAGTTTTCATCCTTTACAAATATAATGTAATAAATTCTGTATTACATGACAACGGATATGATGTTCTATTGATATCATAGGTACATCATGTTTAGTAATTAAAGATAAATGCACAGAGCCTAAATACCCTGATACATTTTTATGCTCCCGGTAGGGTGGCATATTGCAGTTGTACTGTCAGTCCGTTTGTCTGTCTGTCTGTGTGTGTGTGTCCGTCCGAAAACTTTAATATGGGCCATAACTTTTGCAATATTGAAGATAGCAACTTGATATTTGGCATGCATGTGTATCTCATGAAGCTGCACATTTTGAGTGGTGAAAGGTGAAGGTCATCCTTCAAGGTCAAAAGTTAAAAAATACAATCCAAGAGAAGTAATAAGCTTTAAAAGGGAGATAATTTCTAAACCTGCCAAATGATATATTGAAATTTTATTTCAAAGCTGGGCAATAGTGGGCATTGTGTTTCGGACAAACACAATTCTTGTCTAATGATGCCATAGCTAGTGAGGTAACTTCAAGGTGTTAAAGCGAAGTATTAAAATTATTAACGGCATTATTACACTCCCGCAAAGTCATCAATAATGTAAAAGCCATTAGTTGAAACTGGAATAAACAATGAAGTGCAACTGTTTCATTGCCCAATCAATGCTGTCATAAAAGATGTCAGGTGATAAGGTCCTATCTCCAGTTGCATAATCTGCTCTGCAATGACCAGTCATTTTGAATGTAACTTAAGTCATTATAACTGCACCCTATTGCCAATTTAAAGGTTTCACAATGTAGCTGTAGCAGAACATTTACACTGCTTTATATACTAGTATTAATCTTGTACAACAAGTTGGTGTATCACTAAATAAATTTGGTCTTCTGCTTAAGGATATAACATGCACAATATAATTACCATTTTTATATCGATAAACAGAAGACCTCTAACCACTTATTTGATGATACACCAAAATGAACAGCATCTAATTACATGTATACTTCTTTATCAGGGTAGCTTTGCTTGAAACTTAATTATCATATATACACTATAAGTGCTTAAATTCCTAGTGGGAAAACAAAGTTTAACCCTTCATGGATGGAGAAGTTGGACAACAGTGGAAAAACACTGGGATCATGGTGCAAGAGAGATACCGGCAATGAGTTTGCAAGATATTGTACTGTCAGAATGAAGTCCATCTTGTAGTAATTCTGGTGCTAATCAACTTATAAGTCATGCAGATGGATAAAAACACAAGGAAAACATGAAATACATGCATGATAATTCACAAAAGCGTTTGTTTGGAAGTGCCCAAAAGCCAAGCAGCTCTCAGGGTTGTGGGGATAAATCTATCTGTATGCAAGTACATCCATCACACAAGGAACAGGTACAAAAGGCTGAAATCTTCTGGGCCCTTAAGGTAGCTTCAAGTGGGTATCCATACAGAACATGTGATGGCACTCCTGCTCTGTTTCAAGCTATGTTTTCTGGACCTGTGTCTAAAAAATAAGTATTATGTATTCCTACTTTTGAGGGAAAAGTTCCTACTTTTTCCTACTTTTTTCCTACTTTTCTTGCAAAAGTAGTTCCTATTTTTTCCTACTTTTTGAAAAAGGGTCACTTGACAGCCTGCATAAGACAAAAGTCGCTTAATTCAAGTGGTCGCAAGCACAAGATTGACTGTAATAAATATAACAAAGTGTTATGTAACTATTTGCAGGAAAATGTTTTATGTTTTATTGTATTGCTTTATGAACACATATTGTACGTTTGTTAAGTTACAAAATATAAACCAGAACATCATTGTTTGCAAATTAAAAATTCAGTCTTGATATTAATATCTAAACAAAGATTTAAGGAACATGACATGCATCAAAATGTATTGTAATCATTATATAGAATATAATCTTAAATTTATAATCCCTCTCTTTCACGCAGATTTTAGAGTCTTTACACGCTGCAAGGGGTCAGGGTGGGGTGTGTATAGAGGTGGCGGCCTGCAGATTTCTCCAGCGCTGTAAGAAGAAAGCCTTCACTCCAGATGTACAGGTACAAAATAAGTGTCTTCCCTCCAGATGAACAGGTACAAAATAAGTGTCTTCCCTCCAGATGTACAGGTACAAAATAAGCCTCTTCCCTCCAGATGTACAGGTACAAAATAAGCCTCTTCCCTCCAGATGTACAGGTACAAAATAAGCCTCTTCCCTCCAGATGTACTGGTACAAAATAAGTGTCTTGCCTCCAGATGTACAGGTACAAAATAAGCCTCTTCCCTCCAGATGTACAGGCACAAATTAAGTGTCTTCCCTCCAGATGTACAGGTACAAAATAAGCCTCTTCCCTCCAGATGTACTGGTACACAATAAGCCTCTTCCCTCCAGATGTACAGGTACAAAATAAGCCTCTTCCCTCCAGATGTACTGGTACAAAATAAGTGTCTTGCCTCCAGATGTACAGGTACAAAATAAGCCTCTTCCCTCCAGATGTACAGGCACAAATTAAGTGTCTTCCCTCCAGATGTACAGGTACAAAATAAGCCTCTTCCCTCCAGATGTACTGGTACACAATAAGCCTCTTCCCTCCAGATGTACAGGTACAAAATAAGCCTCTTCCCTCCAGATGTACAGGTACAAAATAAGCCTCTTCCCTCCAGATGTACTGGTACAAAATAAGCCTCTTCCCTCCAGATGTACAGGTACAAAATAAGCCTCTTCCCTCCAGATGTACTGGTACACAATAAGCCTCTTCCCTCCAGATGTACAGGTACAAAATAAGCCTCTTCCCTCCAGATGTACTGGTACAAAATAAGCCTCTTCCCTCCAGATGTACTGGTACACAATAAGCCTCTTCCCTCCAGATGTACTGGTACACAATAAGCCTTGTTCTGGAAAAACTGGGCTACTTGAATATGCATGTCAGCACAGGCAATCAGGAACTTCACTTTCTGCTTAAACTTGTTTTTCGTTTAGAAAAGACTTCTTTTGAACAAAAATTCCACAAAAGTGTAAAGTATCGCCTCTGATTGACCTGTTGGACTACAAAGGCTAACCTAAGACAACACTTTACGCACATGCATTTAGCTCTGTTTTCCAAGAGTAAGGTTAAAAAATATATACCTTATAGAGTTTACTTGTGTATACATTATAGAGTTTACTTGTGTATACCTTATAGAGTTTACTTGTGTATATCTTATAGGGTTTACTTGTGTATACCTTATAGAGTTTACTTGTGTATACCTTATATAGTTTACTTGTGTATACCTTATAGAGTTTACTTGTGTTTACCTTATAGCGTTTACTTGTGTATACCTTATAGAGTTTACTTGTGTTTGCCTTATAGAGTTTACTTGTGTATACCTTATAGAGTTTACTGAGCACACTCACATCACTTGACCTCATTTGACCTTGACCTACTTTGGACATAGACTTATTCATATGAGCCAATAAATCAATACTGTCAAGGCTTAAACTGACATCATATGCGTTCTTGAACGAAGCATTTTGTTCAATTTGAAGTTTCTATAACGTGATCATTTCAACTTGCTTTGGTACAGTTTCTATGATCTAAGATGATAATTTTTAAACAGCAACCAGTATTCCATAAATGTTCATCACTATTCCACACTGTATGTTTCAAGCATCAGTATGGTTCGACATCTCTTATAATTAAGTGTGTTCTGTTTTCATAATAGCAAGTATTCACAGATCTGATTATGTTTTCAGCAAAATCAAGTATTCACTGCTTTGATAATTACTTGTTAGCTCAGCTGTTTTCGGAGAAAACCCCAGGTATTGTCATAGCCAGCTTGTCCACCGTCCGCGTCGTGCTAAAACCTTAACATTGGCTCTAAAATCAAAGTGCTTCCTCCTACAACTTTGAAACTTTATATGTAGCTGCACCTTGATGAGTTCTACATGCCACACCCATTTTTGGGTCACTAGGTCAAAGGTCAAGGTCAATGTGACCTCTAATATATAAAAAAAAATATTCTGACAAGCTTTCATTTATTCAAAACTGCACCCGCAGCCGAGCATTGGCACCATCTATGCGGTTCTCTTGTGTTATGTTTTCGGGTAATAATTGTTCTACAACTGTAGTAGTTCAGTATGCTTGTTTAGCAAGATATTAATGAAAATTATAATAAAGTATGATAAGATTCCACTAATATAAAATGTTATTTAGCAACATAAATAAAATGTAATGCGATTTCTGCAACAGTAATACAATGTGAAGTGATTATAGTAACATCTGGTAATGCATAGACTCTCCAGTCTGTTCCACTAAGAGCAAAGTCTGTTCTGATTTCAGCAACAGCAGATGTTCCCAAGACTCTCCAGTCTGTTTCACTAATAACAAAGTCTGTTCTGATTTCAGCAACAGTAGATATTTCACAGCCTCTCCAGTCAGTTCCACTTCTCACAAAGTATGTTCTGATTTCAGCAACAGCAGATGTTCCATAGACTCAAGTATGTTCCACTTATAACAAAGTATGTTCTATTTTCCGCAACATCAGGTTTTCCATAGACTCAAGTCTGTTCCACTTATAACAAAGTATGTTCTGATTTCAGCAACATCAGGTGTTCCATAGATTCTCCAGTCTGTTCCACTAATAACAAAGTATGTTCTGATTTCAGCAACAGCAGGTGTTCCATAGACTCAAGTCTGTTCCACTTATAACAAAGTATGTTCTGATTTCTGCAACATCAGGTGTTCCGTAGACTCTCCAGTCTGTTCCACTCACTGCTGACCAGCCAGGACCCCCTGGTACAGTTCACGGCTCTGGTGGCCTTCACCCAGTTTGCAGAGAGCACACCACACGAAGACCTTGTGCCTGAATGTCTGGCTGACAACCAGCAACTCCAGGATCTAGTCGTGGCTTTCCTTAACAAGGTTCTGGAACTTAGTATCATGAACATTCTCAATTGTTTTGTTGCTCAACTCAGAAACCCTTCTTAACTCTCTGCCATTCAGCTACGCACTTTGTAACGTTTGTAGTCCCTAAGAAAATCATTTGAAATTAAAGATCTTCTTACTAGATTCAAGTTTGTTAATATACTTTCAATAATTGTTTGAAAAGTTTTCAGCAATTTCAGTCTATATATAAATCGAATTTTAATACAAAATAAATGCTTATCACTTTATTACCGATATGGCTAGAGAGTGAGCGTCTTTTAAAAATCAAACAAAATCTGTTCGTTTGTTGGTTTGTTAGCGTCAAACTTTAACATTGTCCATAACGATTGTAGGACAAACGGCACCTGGACAATCGGCACCCAGTGTTTTTTGCATACCTGGACAGTCGGCTCCCTGTAAATGTGTCAACCCAGACAATCGGCACCCGATTAAATTGTAAACCCGGACAAACGGCAACCTATTTAAAACTAAGAAACAGTAAATGTGTTTTTACCAATAAAGACATTTGACTTGATTTGGCTTTGTAGCAAAAGAAAATCCCGTCAACACCTTATCGTACTGATTAGTCTAATCCGCTAATTGGTTGTAATAATAGAGATCACTAATTGTCAATATAAATAATACCTGACGGACATTGCGATAAAAAAGTATCTCCATGTATTGTGGTGTTTTCAAATTATATATTGTATACATATATTTGGGCAAGTATTAATCACCTCTTTTACCAAACCAATTAGCGGATTAGACTAATTAATTAAACAAGGTGCTGACGGGCTTAATGGATCACCTTTAATCGGGTGCTTTTTGTCTGGGTATACAATTAAATCGGGTGCCCATTGTCTGAGTCGACATATTAACAAGGTGCCGACTGTCCGAGTATGCAAGAAAACACTGGGTGCCGATTGTCCGGGTGCCGTTTGTCCAGATACTTTTGCAATATTGAAGATAGCAACTTGATATTTGGCATGCATGTGTATCTCATGGAGCTGCACATTTTGAGTGGTGAAAGGTCAAGGTCATCCTTCAAGGTCAAAGGTCAAATATATGGGGGACATAGTGTTTCACAAACACATCTTATTTAATGATGCTCACGCTTGTCTTTTTTAAATGTACCTTTTTGGCCAACACATTTTGCCGAAATAGCTTAAATGCAGTGCTTGTGAATTTATACAAATACTTTCATTGTATACTAAGTTCACAATTCTCAGTCCCAAAATTAAAATTTTCAATTTTTGCACCAATTTCTATTTCACTTACCGCAATGTTGACACAATAACATGCAGTAACACACGGATCAAAGCAAAACCTACAAGACGTGGAGAAGAATGGAAAAAAAAAGAAAAATTAATTTCTTCTAAGAAATGAATAGATCAACTTTTGGTAGATCCATTTCCCTATTCAGCATTAATTTTCTTTTTAATTGCTGCATTCATCAACCAAAAAAATATATAAAATAAGAACTTTCATGGATGTTCATCTTTACCGCCTTTTTGGAGAATACCCCCCCCCCCCCCCCCCCCCCATGTTCTGTACAAACCATATTACTCGTCAAACTTTCTATTGTCAGAATCTTCCATTGCCTGAGGACTACAAGGAAACTGTATTCTTGAGTGATCAGCTGGTAAGATTGAGAAAGCCTTTGGCTGACCAGACATCCACTGGACAAGGGACTGCACCACAGGGAAACATCAGTGACGTTGCCATGGCCAAGGAGGAAAAACCTTGTCAACGAGACATGCTCGATGATATTTCTGAATCAAATCAGGTTGGTTTGAGATATCAGAGCATTGTTGATTTTTAATTTGGTCTGAACACTGATTGAAACAAGAAGGCAATTGTGTTCCTTCTGCCCATTCCTGTGTACACAAACTGTTGGAGACCTGATGTGATGACCTAGTTTTGTACACATATTCAAACAAACATATTCTGACAAGTTTCATCAAGATTGAGTCATAAACATGGCTTTATAATGGTATTAAGTTTTATTCTGAAAATATACTTGTTTTAGGTCACGTGATCATTGACTGAGATATCGACAAGATAAACATACTAAGTTTCATCAAGATTAAGTCTTTAATGTGATTTTGGTTTGTAACATCGTATAATGGTCCACAACAAAGATTGTTTAAATCATACCCCTGGAATTGAAACTGGTCACACTGCAGTACACAGGTGTGAAATTTAGTTATATTTATTTTCAGATTGTTAAAGCGTTGTACTAAGTTAATTTACATTAATTTTCAAATAAAGCTATTTCAGTTTCACATGTACATGTAAATAAAACATAGCCCAGTTATTCCTCTATTCTTCATTATTTAATTAATACTCAAAAGGCAAATATATGGATATAAATTACATACAAAAATGAAGATTTTATTTAACAACCCTATAGATTTTGTTATCAAATTTGAAAAAAGTGACGAGATTTGTTGACCAATAATGGTTGTTCTTGATTGATTTCAGCGAGCAACAAAACGCAAGCGACCTGATGATGCAGCTATGCCCCAGGTTTGTACCCATTGTTCATGTAAGAGCACAAATGTTAGTGAAACTGAAGGATGCTCCCTAATGTGCTTGGAAATTGATGGATTAATTGTAAGCATGGGAAAGAGAAATAAGCCCAATAATAATTAAAGGAAACTGCCTTAAATTGTAATTTTGCATTCCTGTTAAGTCAATTACATCAACATTAGAATTCAGAAGGGAGGATAAATTAGTGATTATATGCACCTTAACAAAAAAAATTTGGGGAGGGGGGACATTTCATTAATGAAAGTATATTGGTATTGATTATTATTGGTGTGCCATTCACTTTTAAATTATTGATGTTTTAAAAAGAATTGACAAATGTGAGATCTAAGTAACAGAATGCTGAAATTCATAGTCTTTTGAAACATTATCTACTTCCAGGCAGAGCTAACCACTTTGGAACAGCTGATATCTGACCTAGATGCGGCCACAAGAAAGTTAGAAAGCATGGAACTTTCCGATGAAAACATTGTAAACAAAACCTCCCGCAGGACAAAACTGTTGGACATACATTCTAGGTTACAAAGATGCCTTAACAAGATGGCATAGGAATAGAACTGTGATGAAATAATTTGTGCTTAATAGGCCCTTTCTAAAAGCAAACAGGTGTATATTGCTTCAAACTTGTCAGTTGGTTGGATGTAGGTCATTAGTTATTTTGGTCAAAAGGTCAAAGATCAAGGTCACAGGGATTTGTAATTGTAAATTTGTTTATGCGAGATATATTTAGAATGGTTTGTCATATGATCATGCAAATTATTAAAGTGGTAACTTGAAAGAAGGGAAGAGACCTATTGATTTCAAGGTAAAATATAAAGGTCAATGGCTTATAAAATGAAAAATTTTACCACACACTATCTAGAGAATGCTTAGGATAATATAAAATTAGTATATTTGTTAATCTTTACAAAGCAAGACCCCTAATAATTATCAAATCAGGAGATCAAGGGCTGCAATATTACCCTGAAATATGCCTAATAGAGGATATTTGTTGGATTTGGTGGCATATCGATTTTAATTCAGAGTGATCATACTAAATAAACAATTTCTATGATCACAAATGAATTAAAATGATTAGAATATATAGATGACATTTGTTGGATTTGGTGGCATATCGATTTTAATTCAGAGTGATCATACTAAATAAACAATTGTCTATGATCACAAGTGACTTAACTCTTTCAGTGCGGGAACTGAATTTTGTAGGCCTGTGCAAACAGTTTGGATCCAGATGAGACGCCACAGAATGTGGCGTCTTATCAGGATCCAAACTGTTTGCTATTCTGATAGTATTATTTGAAATAAATTAAAGAAAATGCTATTTTTAGAAATTTAGCAGACGACATTTTAGCAGATGACAAATTTCCCAGCATGCAAAGGGTTAAAATGAATAGACCACCAAATGCAACAAATTATATATTTATTACAAATGGTTGTTTTTGTAACTTGCAGTCTGTTCAGGTTTTATGCTGTTTGCTGCTCATCAGTATCTTAAGGTTGGAAATGAAGCTTTTAAAACTTGAATCTAGTAAGAAAGGTCTTTATAAAATTTAACTTTGTAAGGGATTGCAAATGCATCAAAATAGGTATGTAAGTGTTAATTCATGATACTTTGTATGTTATGCTGTTACAATCGATTTGCTTCTAACAGAGAATTAAGTTCTGTTTGTTACATAGTTTGTTGTTTGATTGTCTAACTATAAATATTGCTTAAAACTGTGTTCATAAAGCTATACTTGACCATTTAAGATGGCAAATTGTGCATTTAAAAAGAAATACTGCAGTATGTAAAGAAATGTCTTTAAATGTGTTTATTTTAATGTCCCCCACCACTAATAGTAGTGGGGGACATATTGTTTTTGCCCTGTCTGTTGGTTTGTGTGTTTGTTTGCTCCAACTTTAACATTTTGACATAACTTTTGCAATATTGAATATAGCAACTTCATATTTTGCATGCATGTGTATCTCATGGAGCTGCACATTTTGAGTGGTAAAAGGTCAAGGTCATCCTTCAAGGTCAAATATATAGCTTCAAAGCGGCGCAGTAGGGGACATAGTGTTTCTGACAAACATATATCTTGTTGAGAATTGAAATTGCTGACTTAATTATAAAAAATAATGGTACACAAGTTTGAAATTAATATGTTCCATAGCACGGATAAGAAATTCTGGGGTGTTCCAGCACAAGACGAAATTTACAAAATAAATATATATTTACATTTTATGAACATCATTAAACCAACACAGGACAATCGCGACAACAATTTAACAATAATTATACAACAAATCAATAATAATCATTCATCTTATGCAAACACGCACATAAAATGACATTATGCTTAACAAATTCTGATTGCACTGAGAAGAAATCTAACTATACGTTTAAAAATTGAAATTTTAAGGCAATACAATTCACATCAATCTAAGATAAATTAAAACCAAAATACATAATGCAAAGACAAACATTTATTTTTGGATCCACTCAAATTAAATATACACATGCATGTGGCAAACTATCTGACTTAAAGAGATCTATATTTGACTTGCAGTATTTTTAACTTGAGGTTTATACATACAGCATCAGGTCTTACATACGCATGGAACCATGAGATGTGAATTCATTTAAACCTCTGATCATAATAATGTTCCTTAAGACATACCATTGCATGTTCCTTTTCACATGAACTTGTGGTATTGAATGTTCCTTTTGGCATATTAACAAAATCATATGTTATTTTCATATGAAATCACATGATCCTTTTCATATTATATATTAAATTAAATGTTTCCTTTGGCATTAAATACCGTAAGTACCTTTTCATATGAAACCATATGTTCCTTTTTGTATTATGTGCTAAATTAAATGTTCCTTTTTGCATAATACCGTAAGTACCCTTTAACATGAAATCTTGTGCTCCTTTTCACTTCACAACACACTCCTTTCTAGTGAAATCTCCGGGTTGTGTTTTCATGTGATATTTGGTCTTCTCTTTCACAGGGATGGTTCAACTATACACCCTTAAACTTCCAAGGTATATTCACATCAGATATCAGGATATCTTCGGGATGTCTGTCCTTTTTACCCCTAGAAAGACAATAGAAATACATAAGTCATGTTAAGGTACTCAAGTCTCATAAAATTGATTTGTAATTTCTTTATTTATAACAATATAATAATAATATTTATTGACAGTTCATGATTATTTTGTATAAGCTTGGAAATGACTGCCTTCATCATGAGTTTTATAGGACTTGTTCATAGATGTTCAAAAAGACAATTTTCCACAAGTTATTGATTCCCAAAACAAAGTTCATACGTTGATGAAAAGCAGAAAAATAGCACACTTTAGACACAAAGTGAACTTGTATATGTTGGGGTAAGAATGTTGTTCAACTTTTACTTCCACTGTGCAGTCTGTACAGGCTAATCCGTTTTTATTGTATTTTTCGTTTTAAGTTAGACTCTTCTAGACAAAAATCCAGTTTAGGCGGAAAGTGTCGACCCTGACTGCACTGGCTAGTCTGGGATGACACTTTACAAACATGCACTTAACCCTCTTTTCACAGAGCGTGGCTCAACAATTTTCTGGAAAACCCCTGATGCTGATAACAAACTACCATGTCAAAATAATATCTGAACCAAAATCTTTTTTTTTTAACATTTATTGATGACCAGGTTAAATGTTATAAAAGGGGAGTAACGTCATACAATAATAAATACTCAATTAAAAAAATCATCGTTACATGAGAATCTAAAAATAGGTACAAAACAATTGAGTTAAATTTTTTTAAAACAAATTACGTGCAGGAAACGAGTAAAAGTGTTTGAAAGTGCGATAAATATTTTTTACACTAGTCAACTTTATACTTCTTGTTAAGTGCAAACATGATGTGCAGTGGACATAAAGGTATCACAGTTAGGTAACAAAAAAAAAATTTAGTGACTAGCATGCGTGGAAAACAAATTTTCAAAGCTAGTTGCTTTTAGAAATCAAAAAGATGCACTGATTCATGCAAAGCAAGCATCAAAAATAAGTATTACAATGCAAACACATGCAATTCAAACACATGCAGAGGACAATTTAACAGATTTTGGTTGATAATTGACGTAAAAAAAAGTTATATGATCATCAGAAATGGACAAGGTAGTCAATAAGAGATTTCTTGACGCATTTATTGGCAACAGAATGTATTGAACATAAGTTGAAATTTTTGGAAGTGTGAATGCAATGGGTGACTGGATGCAGAGGAATGGTGCTATGCTTGTTAACCCTTTGCATAATGGGAAATTTGTCATCTGCTAAAATGTTGTCTGCTGAATTTCTAAAATTTGCATTTTCTTTGATTTTTTTCAAAGAATACTATCAGAATAGCAAACAGTTTGGATCCAGATGAGACGCCACATCTCATCTGGATCCAAACTGTTTGCAAAGGCCTTCAAAATTCGGTTCCAGCGCTTAAAGGGTTAAGATAAATTGCAAGAGAACTTGGAAGCCCCGATTTTTACTTTTCAAGCAAACTTTGGTGCTTTTAGCAAGTTGTAAGAGAGCCATGATGGCACTGATGCGCTCACCTGGGTTCAGGATACACTAAAGGTAAAAAACATGACCTGGTAACCTAGTTTTTGAACTTGCTTGACTCAAATTAAAAAATGTCCTAAATATTGTCAAGATCAACATTTTTATAAAGTTTCATCAAAATTGAGTCATTCATGAGACCTTAAAAAAGGTAGCTAGGCGTTTTTAATATTTGACCTGGTAACCTAGTTTTTGGATGCATGTGACCCTGATTTGAAGTCAGCCACAATATTTTCAAAATAAACAGTCTAACCAACATTCATTGCAATTGAGTCATTAATGTGGCCTTCAGAACTGTAACAATGTATTTTTTACAATCAGATAATAATGTGCTGTTTGGATAAAATAGAGCTTCATAACAGGAGTTATGAGCACAGAAGAGAGTTGCGCATGCTTGGGGTGTTTACAAATATCTTTCATTTGCACTCGTATAATATTCCATAGTGCTAGGCTCATGAAAAATGTAATTGTAAAAAAAAGAAAACTTAAAAAATAATATACAAAAATGATTGCACAATTTAAGCACATATTTTTTTACAATGATCGATCATTCGGAATCCAGTCACAGAGCAAAACATGGTGTTTTTAAAGTGACTGAAAAAAAAATCAACTCAACATAGCTATCGGATAAAGCTCTAGTCAATACCATGGGGTGATATCCGATCCATTCGGCTGTAATAATGAATATATAGTTATACAGATTCACATGTACACATAAAGTAAACTTAAATGCATTCATAGCAACAATGTCAAGATTTAAATAGTTAACATTTAAAGTTGTTTTTTACTTCATTTTGTTATATAATATTACAGCTGTTTTAAAAAAATCAATGCGTATGTAAAGTGAGGGTTGCTTCTTAAACTCATGCAAACCCAAGGGGTCATTGAACAATTATGACTAATAAGAAATAATTTTGATAACCATCCAATTATCATCAGTTATCAATCATAAGATGTTGTGATGAGTGGGATTTATCTACAAAATTGTATTTAAAAGCAACACATTCAGGAACAATTTACTTCCGTTGTTCCTCTGGAAGTTGAAGAAATTTCCGAATAGCAGTCATGGAAGACCAGTCATGTTTGGCCAGAAATCGTAAATGCAACTTTTAATTTATCTTCTTTTTGTGCCTTGTTCTGTGAAAATTGGCCAAAATGCATGCACGTAAAGTGTCGTCCCAGATTAGCCTGTGCAGTCCGCACAGGCTAATCAGGGACGACACTTTCCGCTTTTATGACATTTTTTGTTAAAAGGAAGTCCCTTTTTACTGAAAATCTAGTTTAAGCGGAAAGTGTCGTCCCTGATTTTACGCACATGCATTATGCCTTGTTTTCTCAGAACAAGACAAATTTGTATAACTGTTTCTCTGAATGAATTCTCAAAACAAAACCACTTATTTGATCCCTATAAAACAACTATTACACTACAAAACATGCTGTTAAGTATACAAGTTTGTTCAATGGCATTACATCATATGCCATTTGCAATGGTATTTTGCCAAAATAATGGTATGCAATTGATCATTCCAAGAAGAGGTAGCCAAATAAAAACCTTAACAACTTTCTAAAACATGACTGTGTTAGATAAGAATATTTGTGATGGTTGTTATAAAATCAGAAGCAAGGTGCAGCATGTGATAAACAGGTATAAAACGTTAAAAGTGTGTTGCAGTGAAAGCATATTAGACCAACGGAATTACACAAATTCTACAACTAGAAATGCAAGCTTTCTCAGTTGAAATAAAGGATAACTAAACATTAAAGATTTAACAAAATTATCTGATCTTTCTAAATAAAAATTCTAATCTTAAAACATATTTGCCAGCATTGTTTTTTGCTTTCAAAGAGACAAGATACAATTTAATATAATTTGTAAATCATATTGACTGTTAAACGTAATGTATTAATTTAAATTACTAACTACATTTATCTTAATTACCTTTTTAACTGCTTATTTATTTGAAATCTTAAAAAAAAAAAGTTACATATAATTGTATGCTTCTATATAATTTTCCTGTGTTTTTTGTTTTTGATTATGCTCCCTTTAAACTGTATATTTAATATGTACAATGTACAATAATTATGTAATATGTATAATAATTTGTTGACAAACACATGTACAATAATTGGATAACATAATATATCCTGAACAGAATAACACATGGTTCATTTGTGTGTGCTTAATTTCTAATTATTTCTATTCTTATTTCCGATGTTCAAATATCTTAAAAATTATATACATTATATTAAGGACAATTGGCAGAATTATTAGGTCATAGTGAACAATAGTGCCAGTGTTACAATGTCAGTAAAAAGATTTTCAGCAAAAGAGAGGACACAGTCTCAGATGTTTTCATCTATTTTACCTATCACCTACATTGTGACCTTGACCTTTAACCCTTTGCATGCTGGGAAATTTGTCGTCTGCTAAATTGTCGTCTGTTGAAGTTCTAAAATTAGCATTTTCTTCGATCTTTTTCAAAGAATACTATCAGAATAGCAAACAGTTTGGATCCTGATTAGGCGCCACGTTCTGTGGCGTCTCATCTGGATCCAAACTGTTTGCAAAGGCCTTTAAAATTCGGTTCCCGCACTGAAAGGGTTAAACATTGGGACTTCTGTAAACACACTTCAAAATGGTTCATTTGCACAATACTATGTTTTGACTGTTGACCTCAATTTGCCCTGGATGCCGTTTTATCTTAGTGGATCTTATCTTAAATTCAAACTTTGATGATTTCATTGTGTCACAAAGATTGCTGTATCTTTTCTGTCTAGAAACAGCATCTTATCTCTTGGCATAACAACATCTAGAGCTGTCTTGGCCCCCATGTTGATGAATGCTAAGACTGGTCTTACCCAATAAGCAAAAATCTTACGACAGCTCAGTTGTGATTCCTTTGATAAAAATAAAACTGTTCATTGAACTAACGATAAGCGCTCTCTAAGATCTGTTGATAAAAATTGGCCTCCTGGTTCTTGCTTGAGACACTGTCTAATCAAGCTAACCACTTATGCAAAGTGATTGAAAAAAACATCAAAGCTATACAGACAAAGTTTTGCGCCAGACAAATGCAAGTTTCCTAAATTTCTTAAATTATAACCAACTTGGATGTTCCCAAAATGAGGCACTTTTTCTAACAGGCAAATAAAAACAGCAATGTACATGTACATATATTTAGAGAGGGAGACAGAACTAACTGCAACAAAGTGCATAAACATAACAAAACTTCAACACAACAAAAACTAACAAACTTCTATAACAGATGTTAACAGTGCAGGAGTTAGACTATGTTAAAACTACGTGAACCATTCACTACAACAACATAAACAACCAAACATGCAAAGTTAGCACTGTTGACATGACGTCTTTTGGAAAATATCTATATGTACTTGCTCTGTGAAAAGAGAGTTTAAAGCATGTGCATAAAGTGTTGTCCCAAATTAGTCTTTGCAGTCTGCCTAGGCCAATAAGGGACAACACTTTTAGCCTTAACTGAAATCTTAACTGTCATCCATGATTAGAATGCACTTTCTGCACATGGATTAAGCCCCCTTTTCACAAAGTGAGGCTCAATAAATATTTGCTTATAACAGTCTGCCTTTATGTAATGTGCGCTGCTTAAAATTAGTTTGCTTCATAATTATTTTTTAAAGAAATGAGACAGTCTGGTTCTTGATGTTGAATTTTTTTTTAATTAAACAGACAATTGTTGCTGATTTTAAAAATATTTCCACATTATACATGTTTTGTTTTTTGCAATTTTGGAGAAATTTCCAATTTTGGCAATGAAAGCAAATTTCTTCACTAGACAGAAAAGGGAAAATAATTATTGGCACATGTTCTTTTCCCAGTAATACAAGTAAATACTCCTATATACAATTAGTATAATATTGATTAATGATCAATTTATATAATTATATTACACAGTACGACGCCATGTGAATAGTTTGTGCTCGAAACACGAAACAGTGTCCTCCCAAAATGCCCTTCAGTGCCATACAAAAGGTAGCAGCAGAAGGCAAACAGCCAGAATTGTGGCGGGACGTATCACTACGCCCATGCGAGGACCTACTTTCCGATGAGCCTACGCTTCTCCAATCGATGTGTAAGGGCTCCATCCTCCTTATCCATCATTTCTATGAGCTGGGAGAGGTCGCTCGAGTCAATCGGGGCAATGGAAATGTCCCGGACTGCTCGGAACTGACCGCAGTTGTTCAAATGCTCGTTCTCCAGGCGGAAAAAGTTCCAGACAAATCGCCTGTAATGCAAATGAGCCTTGCTCTGTGAAAAGGAGGTTTAAGATCCAGTGTGGGTGGCAAGTGTCTTCACTGATTAGCCTGCGAAGACTGCACAGACAAATCTGGGAAACACTTTACACACATTTACTAAACCCATTTTCTCTGAGGGCGTTTCAAATCCAGTAAAAAATATTACTCAAAATTATAACAGCCAGTTATAAGCTTACATCTGTTACAATTTCAATCAAGTTATTTCAGTGACTTAATTGTTAACCCTTTCATATATGTGCTAATTGTAAGCAAATTTGTTTGCTAAAACAATTTGACAAGTTTGCTAATAACATTGCTTTTAAAATTTGTTTAAATTGGTTCTGAGGTTAACACACTGTGAACTGAACTTGTCGTTAAGTTTTGAGCATACATGCCCAGATGAAGAATTGTAGAATACTGAAATTATGTCTGAAAAACTTCAGTTATTGATCATCTTTGGAAATTAAAAATTTTGTTTCTATAACTGGCATCAAACTGCAAAAAACAATTAACACGCCTATTTAGAAATATTTTGCTGTTTAATAAAACTGTAGAAAAGAAATACACTTTACCAAAGGTCAGCTGAAGACAGATTTTTAAATTTCAAAATAATAAAAGTGTGATATAAATAGGTAAAAACTGATAAACATGGTTTTAACCTTTTCCCCCTCGGACACAAAGTGAAATGAATATGTGCAAACAGCATAAAACCAGAACATTAACTATCAGTCTGTTCAGGTTTTATGCTGTTTGCTCCTAATCCGGATCTAAGGGTTGGAAATGAAGCCTTTACAATTTAAATCTAGTAAGAAATACCTTAAATTAAATTTAACTTTCTAAGGGACTACAAATGTGTCTAAATATACAACTAGGTTGTAAAGGGTTAATCATGTTTGAATAAGTTTGTAAGACAAACAGTGGTTATTTATTACAAGAGCTAGATAACATTCTTTTTCCAAAACAACCTTTAAAATTGAAAACATTCAAGAAATGATTAAACACTGAAATGTTGAAATTTACTACAAGCAAACTTGATTGAATATGTTATATTTGTGCAATATTACAGTGCTACTCAAAGTCGTATGAGTTAAAAGAAAAAACAGGAATAAACATAAACAAGAGGACCAAGATGGCCCTAGTTCGCTCACCTGAGAGGAGTCAGTTCATTCAATCTTTAACAAATGTCAAACTTTACCTAGATATTGTCCAGACAAACATCACGGTCAAGTTTCATCATTATTGCAGGGTTCGACACTAAGGCACGTCCGACAGACATTGTCTAGTAAGATCGGTGGTCGGGCTAGTCAAACTGTGGGCTAGCTTGTCCGACTGGTCGTACATAACAAATCTATACTGATTCATATAACTATACCTAACCGAAAACCTTTTTCTCTTAATGTGTAAAATAACTCTCGTATCCGTTATTTACATCAGAACAAAACTAGCGTATATAAATAAACGTGGAGAATTCACATGATTCATCGCTATTTTTAGACGCGAAGGAGAGCTTCCCGCAGAAATTGCTTGTTTCCATTGGTCAAGTTGTCATGAATATTAATGATTTTCTGAAGTGTCTTAGAACTTTACATCATGTTTTTACGACTTCTATTGACAATCGGTATCATCAATGTAAACATTTTGGCGTAGCAGACGAGAGAATGTTATTTAAAGAATGGCTTTGTTCAAGATTGGATTTTCATCCGACAAATAAGTTAATAAAGAAGAATCCGACGGTAAAACTGACACAGATTATGCTGGAAAAAGGGCCTTGGAGCTGTGGTTGCATGGAGCACAGAGGTCAAGGAGGCCAGAATTTGATGACCTTGAATAAATGTCACCTGCTGTACAGACATCATTTATTTAACTGGTGATAAACAGTGAAATTATAACAAACAATTTATGTTGTTAAATAGTTTTATTTTATTTTTTTATCTTTGCACCAAAATGACTTTCTTGTGTTCACTTATTATTTACTGATAAATAATTGATTAAACAGTTACACGACACAATTGTGTTTATTTGTTATGTCATTTATGGTCTAGATCTAGTAGACATCATATTCGGGCTAGTACATTTTAAGAGGAGCTGGTCCGATGGTCTGGCTGTAAAAAAAGTTAATGTCGAACCCTGTATTGAACCAAAACTCTGGCGAATGGAGTGTTTTTATTTTTGTAAGATTTGACCTGGTTGCCTATATTTTGAGTTGACCCCCCTAACCAAACATCAAACTTTGCTTACAAAAATAAATATGCCCAAGATTCATAAAATCTGAAACAAAATTGTGACCTCTAGAGTGTTTACAACAATTTTGTATTATATAATGAAAATTTTGACAATCTAAGGGCAATAATTATGGCATTTATTATGTGATTTTGCTCATTATCAAACTTGACTGAGATCTTTCAGCAACTTTGATAAAGAATTCTTGAGAAATGTGAATGCTAGAGTGTTTACAAACCAAATGTGGACGGACGGACGGCGGACAAAGACCAATCCTAAAACCTCACCTGAGCAATCAGGTGAGCTAAAAAGTGTGTTTCACCGATCTGAGCCATTTTTCAAATTGTCTGAGAAATCAATAAACCCAACGTATTGACTAAGTTTCACGATGATTAGGCAAAAAATGTGACTTCTGTAGTGTTTAATCACAAGGTTTCTCTCTGGTCACATAAGGCAAACTGCCCCACCCCCTGTCGGCCATGTGTTTTGACCGATCGGGACCATTTGCACATTCATCTGAGATATATATAAAACCAATCTTTTCACCAAGTTTCATGATGATTAGGCAAATAATGTGACTTCTAGAGTGTTCACAAGCTTCTTTTACTATATAAATCTAAGAAACCCCCCCCCCCCCCCCCCCGGCAGCCATGTTTTTCAACGGACCGGAACCATTTTCAAACTCGACTCTTGTATCAAGGAAACAAATGTTCCGACCAAATTTCATGAAAATTGGGCCAAAAATGTGACTTCTAGAGTGTTCACATGTTTTCATTAAATACATATAGAGAAAAATGCCCCGCCCACTGGCGTCCATGTTTTTTTACCGATCTAGACCATTTTCAATCTCGTCCAAGATATCAATAAAACCAATATTTTGACCAACTTTCATGATGATTGGGCAAAAATTGTGACTTCTAGAGTGTTAACAAGGTTTCTATATAGCCAAATAAGGAAAACTGCCCCGCCCACTGGCTGCCAGGTTTTTCAACGGATCGGAACCACTTTTGAACTCAACCAACATATTATTAAGGCAAACATTTTGACCAAATTTCATGAAAATTGGGCCAAAAATGTGACTTCTAGAGTGTTAAATGTTTTCACTATATATATATAGAGAAAAATGCCCCGCCCACTAGCGGCCATGTTTTTTCACCGATCTGGACCATTTTCAAACTCGTTCAAGATATCAATAAAACCAATATTTTGACCAACTTTCATGATGATTGGGCAAAAAATTGTGACTTCTAGAGTGTGTACAAGGTTTCTCTATAGCCAAATAAGGAAAACTGCCCCGCCCACTGGCGGCCATGTTTTTCAATGGACAGGAACCACTTTTGAACTCAACCAACATATCATTTAGGCAAACATTTTGACAAAGTTACATGAAGATTGGGCATAAAATGTGACTTCTACAGTGTTTACAAGGTTTTTCTCTTTTTTTGACCTAGTGACCTAGTTTTTGACACAGCATGACCAAGTTTCGAACTCAATAGAGATATCATTGGGACAAATCTTCTGACCAAGTTTCATGAAGATCGGACAATAAATGTGGCCTCTAGAGTGTTTACAAATAAATGTGGACGGACGGACGGACAACAGACAAAGACCGGTCACAAAAGCTCACCTGAGCTAATAAAAACCTGCTAAGTATCAAAATATTATTATTTACACCACTAAAAATGAATTTTAAGACCACCCATGTATATAAATAAATGAAAATTAAAGGAAATGTGCGTATCAATTAAGTCTTCTTCTGGGAAAACTAGGCTTAATGCGTGTGTATAAAGTGTCATCCCAGATTATCCTGTGCAGTCCACACAGGCTAATAAGCGATGATACTTTCCATTTTTACGGTATTTTTCATTCAAAGAAAGTCTCCTTCAAGCAAAAATCCAGTTTTGGCGGAAAGTGTCTTCTATGATTAGCCTGTGCTGACTGCACAGGCTAACCTGGGATGAAACTTTAAGCGCATGCATTAAGACCCGTTCTCCCAATATGATGCTTAATTAAGTAAAGGACCTATTTGTACCTGAATATTTCAAGGGATGCCAGAAGTGTTGTCAGTATTTCTCCAGGCATGAACAATCCTTCACCCACTGACACTGTCAACGACCACGTGAACCTCAATATGAAGTCTTCTACTATGGCAAAGTAGTAGTAGAACTGAAAAACATGGCAAAGTAGTAGTAGAACTGAAAAACATGGCAAAGTAGCAGTAGAACTGAAAAACATGGCAAAATCTGTAACATTGTTTATCTTAAGAGACCATTTTTGTAAATGTTCACATATTTTCTACTTATAACTGTTATCCTTTTAGCAATGTACACGGCTCTTCAAATTTATCACATTAAAAGCGCAATTTCTCACATGATTGACAGAATTAAATTATTAGATCATTTACTCCCAATAATATTAATAATAACATAATACTCATGAGTATAATTAATTCACTCGGTATTGACCCCATGTTCATATTTGTGCTTCTACTATGGCGAAGTAGTAGTAGAACTGCAAAAAGAATCAAACCCATAATTTTGATTTTGCATGCCATAATTTTTACCATCAAGTAACTCTTACACAATTTTCTACTTTGTTCAGAATGCTGTGCTGCACTTTTGCAATTATGCCTATCTAGCTGATGTGCTCTACATGTCATGGCACAATGGACATGTCATCAGAAGCAAACAATAATATCACCGGCTTTTTTACAAACAAGTATTTTTTTTTCAGTAATTCTTATCATTTCTAAGCAGTTAACTAGTGTTCACCCAATGTTGGAGTGCCCATGCCTGTCCTGTAAGGGCAGAGGTTAGCTCTTTCCCCCATAACAAGCAAAGTGAAAATGGCTTTAGCAACCAGCATAAAACCAGAACAGCCTGCGAGTAACTCGCAGTCTGTTCAGGTTTTATGCTCTTTGCTGCTCATCAGTAATTAAGGGTTGGAAATAAAGCCTTTAAAACTTGAATAAAGTAAGAAAGGTTTTTAATTAAACTTAACTTTCTTAGGAACTATGAATGTGTCAAAATACATATCTAAGTGGTAAAGGGATAATTATAACTACGCTTCTCCCGAACCGCACAAGCCACAACCAAAATTGACTATCTTCCAGTAAAAAAACTTAATTGCCAAAAACTACATCAAAAATTCAAAAGTCTTCCCAATTTTTATGAGCCTCACAATTTAATGACCTGAAATAACATGGACACACTCTGGTCCTCACATAATGCAGTCTCAGGTACACAGAGGGCCCATTCCAAAATATATGTCATAAACCTTTCTCACTCAGATACGCATTTTGACGTGTTTGTAAAACCTTAGAAAATGTAATTTTCTTCCTGTCCAACCCAAAGATACTGAGCAAAAAACAGCATAAAATCTGAACAGACTTCAAGTTAATTTCTTAACCCGTTTTCACTCAGAAGCAAAGAGACAATGGCTATACATACAACCAGCATAAAACCAGACCAGCCTAAGAGTGACTGGTTGGAAATAAAACATTTAAAACTTGATTCTACTTATGAAGGTCTTTAATTTAATTTTTCAAAGAAACTACATTTGCATCAAAATACGTATCTAAGATGTAAATGGTAAAATCACATGCAGCATCACACAAACCTTGTATGCGTACACAATCTCCTCTCGTAGCAGTTTATTCTCGCCTGCGTTGGCGTCAAAGAGCCCCCAGTCCATCTTAAGGTCCCAGGTGAGGGTGTAACAAGAGCTGAACACCGCAGCGACGATCCACAAGTAGAAGAAAACGTGAGACTGACGATGCTCTTCACCCTCACGCTCTGTAAAAATTCACACAACAAGTAGAAGTAGACGTGCGACTGACAGTGATGTTCATCGCCGGTCTTTTTGAAAATACTGACAGCACAGGCTAATCTGGGACAACACTTAACAAACATGCATTTAGCCAAGATTTCCCAGAACATGCATTTAGCCCAGATTTCCAAGAAAATGCATTTAGCCCAGATTTCCCCAAAAATTTATTAAGCCAAGATTTCCCACAGCATACACTTAGCCCATATTTACCACAACATGCATTTAGCAAAGATTTACCAGAACATGCATTTAGCCCAGATTTCCCAGAGCATGCATTTAGCCCAGATTTCCCACAACATGCATTTAGACAGGATTTCTCATAACATGCATTTAGCCAGGATTTCCTACAACATGCATTTAGCCAAGATTTCACACAACATGCATTTAACCCAGATTTCACACAACATGCATTTAACCAAGATTTCACACAACATGCATTTAGCCAAGATTTCACACAACATGCATTTAGCCAAGATTTCACACAACATGCATTTAACCATGATTTCCCACAACATGCATTTAGCTAGGATTTCCCACAACATGCATTTAGCCCAGATTTACCACAACATGCATTTAGCCAAGATTTCCCACAACATGCATTAAGCCAAGATTTCACACAACATGCATTTAGCCAGGATTCCAACAACATGCATTTAACCAGGATTTCCCACAACATGCATTTAGCCAGGATTTCCCACAACATGCATTTAGCAAGGATTTCCCACAACATGCATTTAGCCAGGATTCCCCACAACATGCATTAAGCCCAGATTTCTCACAACATGCATTTAGCCAAGATTTCCCACAACATGCCTTTAGCCAAGATTTCCCACAACATGCATTTAGCCCAGATTTCTCACAACATGCATTTAGCCAAGATTCCCAAAATTGAGGCTCTTATGTGAGCTTGTAAAAAGAGCTGAACAATGTTGTGATCCATAAGTATTAGCATGCGACTGACGATGCTCTTCATCGCGGCTCTGCAAAAAGTGATTTTTTTCGTTTAATATTTTACAGCCTGTGGCTATTGGATTGTGAAAAATAGTGCAATAAACCGTGAAATAGGGAAAGATCAAACATTATTTATATGATTATAAATATCAGTATTTCAATGGCTTATAATTGCAAGTTTAACTGTGTTATTAGATTTATATTATAAAGTTCTACAGAATTATATCGCTGTTTAACAAACTCAATAAACCAATTATAGGGTTCTTTGGTTTATTGGAAAGATTTGGGGTTTTTTTTAAGGGGGGGGGGGGGGATTTTGATCAGTTTTTCAAGAAAAATGTCACATTTTGTAATTGGGATGCAAGTGGGTGTTATTTTAGGCACAAAAATGTACTGAGTTTGATGTTTTTTCCTTTCCTGATTCAAACAATACAGCTTTAGACATATTCTATATTAGACATAAGTCTAACTGCCCCATAACCGACTTACCAATCTGTAATCTATAGAGCGTTTGAAATATGGCCGTCAGGAACGTTGTGGAGTATTTCCCAGCATTTATCACGTGTGGAAAAACCAGCTTCGTGTCCCGATAACGCCGCAGACACTGAGCGAACCGAAACCATGCCGGAAGAATGCTGATCACCGTCCGGATACCGTAGGCGTAGCTTGTACACACGCTTGGTCCTGAAAAAAAAAGTTGCATTTAATGCCTTAGGACTCAGATACAAATTTCGACACATTTGTAGTCCGTAGAAAAATAAAATTAAATAAAAGAACTTTCTTCACATATTCCAGTGATAAAGGCTTCATTTCAAACCCTAAGATACTGATGAGCAGCAAACAGCATAAAACCTGAACAGACTGGGATATACTTTCGGGCTGTTCGGGTTTAATGCTGATTGCATAAAGCCATTTTCACTTTGCTTCTGAGTGAGAAAGGGTTAAAATAGGATAAGTGATTAAAAAAAAACTATGTTTGGATCTAAATAACAATGCAGTTCACACATGTGTTGTCCTGTAACAAAGTAAAGAATATGTTTCAGAACTCCTGGGACCATTTCATCAAATGCAAAATCTTAAAAGTTGAATCTATTAATCGCCAAACTACAATACAATGACACCAAAAAAGGAACTGGGATCGTTGAACAAGGTTATGTTAGGCATATTTTTATCTTCTCTCTGAATGAAACTGGTATAAACACATATTTAAGTAAATGCTTATGTCATCACGGCAGATTTTTAGCGCACCTGTCATTGCAAGTTTATAGAGTCTTTTTACCACCTTGCGTCGTGCGCTCATTCAAATGCCATCTTCTCTTAAAATGTCTGACAAATTTGCATATAATACTCTTTTAATATGAATAAATTAATTATCAACAAGCGAATAGAGAGACAATTATACCGATCTTATACTGATTTCTATGATTTACTGCTGAGAGGCATCGCATAAAGTTTTCTTAGGTAATCTGAGGTAATCATTGTGTTGCATAAAGTATTCTTAGGTAATCTGAGGTAATCATTGTGTTGCATAAAGTATTCTTAGGTAATCTGAGGTAATCATTGTGTTGCATAGAGTATTCTTAGGTAATCTGAGGTAATCATTTTGTTGCATAAAGTTTTCTTAGGTAATCTGAGGTAATCATAGTGTTGCATAAAGTATTCTTAGGTAATTTAAGGTAATCATTGTGTTGCATAAAGTATTCTTAGGTAATTTAAGGTAATCATTATGTTGAAGTACTAACCAACATCAAGCAAATCGGAATTCAAACTTTGTCAATACTGTCACAGATCGATTACTATGGAGTGTCTGAAGGTAACGGTATCAGATTATTCAAAATTAATAGAAAATTATTCCTCAATGCACTCACGGTCTGGTCCGATCCAGTCGACCTCGAAGGCGTAGAAGCAGGCCATGAACTCAAAGTCCAGCAGCACCGTGACAAGGCTGTTCAGCTGGTCGGCCAGCCAGAAATCTGCAAACCCCACATGGTGGAATGGGGCTGTAAAAATGCGGAACTGGAATGGAAATAGTATTCTGGATTAGATCCCTGACCTTGACCCAACAGGCCCTAAATCCCAAGCTTCATCTGCAGGTACAGGTGCAACTACCTACACAAATGATTTGCATGGAACACCTCATTACAAACTGAATTCATTAAGCAAAAACTGTTTTTCTATTTTTAATAACAGTGACTTTGACTTTACCAGCAGCAAATGCAATCTAAAGCAAAGTTTCCATGCCACCAACTTACACAATATGAAAGTTTTATAACAATCTGGTTTCAACTTTTTGCTTTACTGAGCGTACATTGTTCTACTTGGAGCATGACACAGGTGTTCAAATAATACTCCCAGTTGTTAAACAGGTGTACCTGAATATAATCAAATGAGCCTCACTCTGGAAAAATGGGTCTTAATGCATGTGCGTAAAGTGTCATCCCAGATTAGCACAGGCTTATCAGGGAAGACACTTCCGCCTTTTAAAGTATTTTTCATTTAAAGGAAGTCTCTTTGTATAAATAATACAGTTCAGGAAAAAGTGTAGACTGCACAGGCTAATCTTGGATGACACTTTACACACATGCATTAAGACCCGTTTTCCCAGAGTGACACTAATTTTATTATATTTAGGTACACCAGTTTAAAAACAGGGAGTATTATATGAACAAATAAATCTTGTCAGCTCTCTAGCTAACAAGGGCTGTTTGTAAAACATGCATGCCCCCCATATGGGCTGTCAGTTGTAGTGGCAGCCATAGTGTGAATATGTTTTTTGTTACTGTGACCTTGACCTTTGACCTAGTGACCTGAAGATCAATAGGAGTCATCTGCCAGTCATGATCAATGTACCTATGAAGTTTCATGATCCTAGGCATAAGCATTCTTGAGTTATCATCCGGAAACCATTTTACTATTTCGAGTCACTGTGACCTTGACCTTTGACCTAGTGACCTGAAAATCAATAGGGGTCATCTGCGAGTCATGATCAATGTACCTTTGAAGTTTCATGATCTTAGGCGTAAGCATTCTTGAGTTACATCCGGAAACTTTTTTTCTATTTCGAGTCACTGTGACCTTGACCTTTGACCTAGTGACCTGAAAATCAATAGGGGTCATTTGCCAGTCCTGATCAATGTACCTATGAAGTTTCATGATCCTAGGCCTAAGCGTTCTTGAGTTATCATCCGGAAACCATCTGGTGGATGGACCGACGGACTGACCGACCGACGGACCGACCTTCATGTGCAAAACAATATACCCCCTCTTCTTTGAAGGGGGGCATAAAAAGGTTTTCCCTGAGCGAGGATCAAATAACAAACACAACAAGATATGTGTTTGTCAGAAGCTATATATTTGACCTTTGACCTTGAAGGATGACCTTGACCTTTCACCACTCAAAATGTGCAGCTCCATGAGATACACATGCATGCCGAATATGAAGTTACTATCTTCAATATTGCAAAAATTATGGTAAAATGTTTAAGTTGGAGCAAACAAACAAACAAACAAACAAACCAACCAATCAACAGACAGGGCAAAAACAATATGTCCCCCACTATAGTGGTGGGGGACATAAAAATCCTCTTACTAGAATTCTCAGCAGCCACATCCGTGAGCTGTGATGGAATATCTTGATTGGATTGATGAGGAAGAGCAGCATGAATCCTGCCATGGCCAGCGGGAAGATGTAGCCTGAGACACCGAAGAAACCGCTAAACAGGTAGCCCAGCGCACTGATACACCACATGACAGCTAGGCCTGTGGAAAGCTGAAATAGGTAGAGTGTAACCACATGACGGCTAGGCCTGTGGAGAGCTGAAATAGGTAGAGTGTAACCACATCACGGGTAGGCCAGTGGAGAGCTGAAATAGGAAGAGTGTAACCACATCACAGCTAGGCCAGTGGAGAGCTGAAATAGGTAGAGTGTAACCACATCTCGGCTATTCCAGTGGAGAGATGAAATAGGTAGAGTGTAACCACATCACGGCTAGACCAGTGGAGAGCTGAAATAGGTAGAGTGTAACTACATCATGGCTAGGCCAGTGGAGAGCTGAAATAGGTAGTGTGTAACCACATCACGGCTAGGCCAGTGGAGAGCTGAAATAGGTAGAGTGTAACCACATCACGGCTAGACCAGTGGAGAGCTGAAATAGGTAGAGTGTAACTACATCAAGGCTAGGCCAGTGGAGAGCTTAAATAGGTAGAGTGTAACCACATCACGGCTAGGCCAGTGGAGAGCTGAAATAGGTAGAGTGTAACAACATCACGGCTAGGCCAGTGGAGAGCTGAAATAGGTAGAGAATAACCACATCACAGCTAGGCCAGTGGAGATCTGAATTAGGTAGAGTGTAACCACATCACAGCTAGGCCAGTGGAGAGCTGAAATAGGTAGAGTGTAACCACATCACAGCTAGGCCAGTGGAGAGCTGAAATAGGTAGAGTGTAACCACATCACAGCTGAGCCAGTGGAGAGCTGAAATAGTTAGAGTGTAACCACATCACAGCTAGGCCAGTGGAGAGCTGAAATAGGTAGAGTGTAACCACATCACAGCTAGGCCAGTGGAGAGCTGAAATAGGTAGAGTGTAACCACATCACAGCTAGGCCTGTGGAGAGCTGAAAATAAAGCTTTCCAAATGACGCAGATTCTTTGATTGCCCAGTAAAATGGTGGCCATTTTCCATCCCATCTGCGTGTTGTGCTAACTGAAATCGGAAATTTTTATCTATGTATTTAACAAACAATAATTAGAAGTATTAATGAAATCATGTTATAACAATTTGCTGGATAAAAAACTCAAAAGCCTGTCTTCGAGCTGTTGGTTTACCATGAAGACAGCATTATCGTCATGCGATGCTGGTATGTGAGATGGTGTCTTAGGTCAACTTCAAAGATCAGGACTAAGTAAAATCAATAACGCAAAACTTGTTTCTTGCCAGAGGCCTCGTAAGAAATCACACTGAAAATGCTATAAACATAATTGTTTTGTCTTATTAGTACTCAACCAGACAATGTGCTAGTGCGTTTGCATCTATTACATCTATTACTTGCTGAATAACTAGCACAGTGACTGAATTACCTCTATGACTCGCTGAATAACTAGCACAAAGACTAAATTACCTCTATGACTCGCTGAATAACTAGCACAAAGACCACACTACCTCTATGGCTGGCTGAATAACTAGCAAAAAGACTGAATTACCTCTATGACTCGCTGAATAACTAGCACGAAGACCGCATTACCTCTATGAATTGCTGAATAACTAGCACAAAGACTGAATTACCTCTATGACTTGGTGAATAACTAGCACAAAGACTGAATTACCTCTATGACTTGGTGAATAACTAGCACAAAGACAGAATTACCTCTATGACTTGCTAAATAACTAGCACAAAGACTGAATTACCGCTATGACTTGCTGAATAACTAGTACAAAGACTGAATTACCTCTATGACTTGCTGAATAAGTAGTACAAATACTGAATTACCTCTATGACTTGCTGAACAAGAAACTGTCGGAGACGGTTGATGCTCCCCAAAAGTTTTTTTGTCACAATATTGCACTATATATTCAGATAAAAGGAAACGTCTTGAGGGCACAGTAGTTGGGGGGACAAGGATTTTTTTTTGTGAAAATTTCAAAGGGCCATAACTCTGTGAAAGATCATCCGACCAGAACCCGCTGATAATATGCACATCTCCTCTTGGTAGTGAAGCTTCCCATAAATGTTCATTGAATTCCGGTCATTAGTTGCTGAGAAATAGCCCGGACAAGAATTGCACTATATGTATGTACAGTTAATGGAAAATTTCAAAGGGCCATAACTCTGTGAAAAATCATCTGACCAAAACCCGCTAATAATATGCACATCTCCTCTTGGTAGTGAAGCTTCCCATAAAGTTTCATTGAATTCCGGTCATTAGTTGCTGAGAAATAGCCCGGACAAAAATTGTGTACGGACGGACGGACGGACAGACGAAGCAGCGACTATATGCTCCCCCCAAAGTACATTTTGGGGGAGCATAATAAGTAGTACAAATACTGAATTACCTCTATGACTTAATGAATAGCTAGCACAAAGACTTAATTACCTCTATGACTTGCTTATATGTGAGATTGTGGCTTGGGTCGATCTCAAAGATCAGAATGTGATTAAACAAGAGATGTGTTTGTCAGACACACAATGCCCCATACTGCGCTGCTTTGAAGCCATATATTTGACCTTTGACTTTGAAGGATGACCTTGACCTTGACCTTTCACCACTCAAAATGTGCAGCTCCATGAGATACACATGCATGCCAAATATCAAGTTGCTATCTTCAATATTGCAAAAGTTATGGCCAGTGTTCAAGTTTTCAGACGGACGCACAGACTGACAGACAGACAGACAAACGGACTGACGGATAGTTCAGCTGCTATATGCCAACCTACGGGGGTATAAATAACAAACAAAAAGTTGAGCCAATTCTTAAAGAATGTTGCACAAGGGAGTGCTCAAGCAAGTATAGTATTTACTGAACGCAGCCTAGGAAAGCTTTTGCATGAGTTTCTGGTGGTTGAGATGGTTGTCTTGGGTCCATTTCAAAGATATATTACCCCAAAAAAAGTTTCAATGTAGTTTGGCAAATGGGCCCAAGAAAGGGTTGAGCCAGTTTAGGTCTTCAACAAAAGTTGCATACATGTAATTATTTGTTCCTGATGGGTTTGCATGAAGACATCATTATCTTCATGAGATGCTGATTAACAAGCACAAAGACAATCACTGTGGCCAGTTTCTAATCTGTAGCTTACAAGATGTCTCTTATTAACGCACACTCTAAAGAGAATAGTTTTGTTTTATCAATACCTCCATGAGCTGCTGATGTGTAAGATGATGTCTTGGGTCGATCTCGAAGATGAGGACGTGGTTCACCCCCGAGGACCTCCACCCGTAAGTGTTGATGCCCAGCAGGAAGATGTCCAGGATCACGATGAACATGCCCCTGTACATCCGCAGGGCCGGCTCCCAGGAGTCTGACTTCTTGGTAAATGAGGCTGGGAACCAATTGTTAAAACATTAATACTGGCTCCCAAGACTCTGACTTTTTTGTGAACAAGGCTGGGAACCAATTGTTAAAATTATTTCTACTAGAAGGAATGGAAGGCCCATTGTTGTTTCAGTAAAAGGCTGAGAACAAATGAGCCTAGTTCAGGGCTTTATGCATGGACCTCGTGTAGTCCTTGATTATGACCAGTTTTCCCAGAGCAAGACCCAAATAGTTTAATTATTAACACTGGAAGGAATTGGATGACTGCTTCTGTTTGGTTATTGATTTTGTTTTGTTTTTACTTAAATGCAAGCATGAATTTAAGACAAAAAATATTTGAAAAAATGCTCCATTTTAAAATATTATAAAATATATTTAGAATTCTGCAGCCAACTGAAAATCGTAGAAGCAATTGGCATTCAGATGCTTCACTAGGCATTATGCAGCAGGGCCTAATTTTGATAGTTGTTTTTGCAAGAATTCAAACAGTTATACAATATCATAGTGACGAGCCTGTACCCACCTGTGACTATGATGACTAGAATCAGTACCGCAAACACTCCGGAGAACATTCCAACTCGGAATGTTGTCATGGGATTTTCCTGGGAACAGTCATTGAAAGATAACTAGAATTAGTACAGTAAACACTTCAGTAAATATCCCCACCCTCAATGTTGTCATGGGATTTTCCTGTAGTCATTGAAAGATTACTAGAGTTAGTACAGTAAACAATCAATCAATCATGTCAGTTTTGAAACCATTAATTTTGCATTACATATTGTCTGGTGTATATGGATAATTCAGTATACAATAGACTTACACTCATGATATACGAAAGTAAATAATTACATATGCAGAGGTAATCTAAATAATACAATTAATTATCAGTAAATTGCTATCTTGTATAACATATTTTCATAATAATATTGCTAGAAATATTATAATTAGTTATATATATAATATTATATAATAAATCAAAATACAGATGAATTTGTAAGCAAGAAATTCAGTGTGCAAAACAAGAAATGTTAATCTTAGTAATATTTATATATTTCAGTGAATGCTTTATGAACATACATAAATAGGTTTGTTTTAACACGTGAATTGTCAGATTGCATTAATTATTTATATTTTGGCAAGAAAGGTCTTTTCATAAAATTTATTTGATGTACAAAATGATGTCAAAATACTCACAAATGATCGAACTGTAGTAGAAACAATTCCCACATATGAAAACGTTTTAATACAGCACACAATCTTGTTATTTCATTCAATAAAATAAGTTTTACATCAGTTTTGATACTGTTAGGCTGGCATTCAAAACAGTATAACATTCATATTTTATCTCCTAGTTGTGGAACCCTAAGTGGGTTCAATGTTTTCTCCTTACCTTATCCCCTAAGGGTGGAACCCTTAGGCGTTTCATGGCTTTCTGACGATTGCCTCCCTCAAGATTGGATGTCACATTATTCTGTAAAAACAACAACATTCTTTTAATTTACGAAAATGATACATAATTTGCAGAAAAACTATTTATGTTCTTGAAAGTTCATGATTATTTTCACCAACATCAAGTTCATTATGACTGAACACTCAAAACCAAAGTCAATAACTGAGTTCACAAGTTCATTATTATATTTCAGTAGCAAACAATAGCATGGTTGCAAAGTCAAACATATCTATTTCACAGCCTTGAATGAAGCTATGACTTACTAAATCAATGAGCCCTATCTTTGATGCAAAAGATAGAACAAACAACAGAAAGATGAGGCCCTAAATTTGCTGCAAACGCTGGGACTTCTGAAAGGATACCTTAATTTCTATGGATTGATTAACCCATTTATGCCTAGTAGACTCTCCCATCCTTCCATATTGGATCAATTTATTTAAAAAATTAGGGATGTCTAGTATATTTATTTCTATATTTAGAATATTGCTGACAAAAATTCCTTTAAGCAAACAGCATAGACCAGGATCTAGGTCTAGATCTGGGTCTACGCTGTTTGCCAAGGCCTTTTTTCTAAATGCTAGGCATTAATGGCTTAACCCTTTTACCACTCTGATACTTTGTTGCCTTTGGTGCCCCATAGAAAATCATATTCAATTTCACACCCAAGATTCACGTTTTAAAGGTTTCATTCCCAACCATAAGGTACTGATGAGCAGCAAACATAATAAAACCTAAAAGACTGTGAGTTACTTGCAGGCTGTTCTGGTTTTATGCTGGTTGCATATAGCCATTTTCACTATGTGTGTCAGGGGCCGGAGGCCTATATCACAAATAAACAAACTTGAAACTTGAAACACCTGCTTCTGAGCAAAAAAGAGTTAATGGTAGTGTACCTCGACTTCAGATATAAGATGGTCCACCTCCTTGTTGGTGTAGAATGTGGCCGTGTCTACATGTGCCTGGCGCCAAGCCATCCCTCTAGTAGTCTTCATCAGCTGTGGGAAAGGGCACATTTTTAACCCATTTATTATAAGCTTGATTGCACTGAAAGCCTAAGTCTTCTTGAAATGTTCTCACGTCTGTTCCAAGGGAAGAACAAATACTTGTTGTCTTTTAAAGGAGATCTTAAGAGCGCTCCCAAAGCTGGGATTGAACCTGCCACTTCCTGGTCTCTAGACGGACATCTTATCCACTACACCACAGTGACCTTGTCACGGAACATTAATTTATACTATAACTACAATCGAATTGATCGTATAAACTTTAGCCTTATCCTACTACACTCTGGAAGCTTGGGGCTTCAGTGTTTTTTTTCACCATTTTGGGAATGGGGCCGAGCCCCTTTGCACTGGGAAAATTCGCATCATTTTGACAAAATTTTGGAAATAAGCTTTGTTCATTTTTTGCTAACAAATACTGTAAATTGAGAATAAAAGTGATATTAATATTATATTCACTAAGGTCTTACTTATAGAGCTGGATTTGGAGATGAATTAAAAGTTGATACTTATTGAAACATAAATATTTTTTTTTAAAGTCTTCAATTGAGAATTTACAGGTCACAATTGGGAAAAACATATACTTTTTTCGAATGGGAATGGGTCTCCCTACAGGGCCCAAATTTGAAGTAAAAAACAATCTCCCTACAGGGCCGTAATTTGAAGTAAAAAACAATCTCCCTACAGGGCCCAAATTTAAAGTAAAAAACAATCTCCCTACAGGGCCCAAATTTGAAGTAAAAAACAATCTCCCTACAGGGCCCAAATTTGAAGTAAAAAACAATCTCCCTGCAGGGCACAAATTTGAAGTAAAAAACAATCTCCCTACAGGGCCCAAATTTGAAGTAAAAAACAATCTCCCTACAGGGCCCAAATTTGAAGTAAAAAACAATCTCCCTACAGGGCCAAAATTTGAAGTAAAAAAAATCTCCCTACATGGCCCAAATTTGAAGTAAAAAACAATCTCCCTACAGGGCCAAAATTTGAAGTAAAAAACAATCTCCCTACAGGGCCCAAATTTGAAGTAAAAAACAATCTGGGCTTAATGCATTTGTGTAAAGTGTCATTCCAGATCAGATTAGCCTGTGCAGTCCACACAGAATTTTAAACAAACATACCATTAACACAGAAAGTGTCACCCTAATAAGCCTGTGCAAACTGCACAGGCTATATAGGACAACACTTAAAGCGCCTGCATTAACCCGTTTTTTTTTTCAATTTTCAAGAGCGAGGCTTATTTGTATTTTTAGTACACGTTTATTTAATTATTTTTTGGCAGTTTAAACATTTTTTCAAGCTGTTAACATTACTAATCAAGATAGAATAATATGATAAACATTAATGCTATCATACTCAGCACATATCTGAGCACTCGTCAAGTCATGGCTCATTATAAGTTTCTAATCCTTGCATGATTAAACTTAGTGACCTGATATTCTTTTCAATGGTATACAACAGGGGTTGTTAAACTTTGTATACTGAAATGTAAGGGTACTTTTAAAACAAGAGAAACACAAGTGTTTTACACTCCACTTGCTAAGTAAGGTCTGTCAGAACAAGAGTCTCTTAAAAGCAAAACATATTCCACTTAATTCTTGAGCTTTTTGGTCCCAATTTAATTATATTTTGATGAAAGTTAAACAATGTTGTTGTTTTTGTTGTTGTTTTCCCTTTGAATTGTGTTATTTTGAATGATGTTTTAAAAGAATTAGTTGGTTACAAATACTGTGTTCACTTATCTTGAACAATTCATATACATCCTGATTTTTACAAAATTCTTAAGTCTGCTTTGAAAAAACACTTGCTTTTAAATGCTTATTTCATTTCTCTTTTTTACCAATTTGAAATTGTGGTGTTGTACAAAATATTATTTATGTTGTTAATTTCATGCATAATTTTCATTTCAAGCTAGGTTTATTTCTAAATGGAAAAGTTTCCTCACTTAATTGCAGATTTCAAAGAGTTATCTTGAGCTTATTCTATTTTTTAAACAAGGGACAAAATTGTCACAAAACCAGGTTTTCATTGTGAAAAAAAATCTGATTAAGGGAGACAACTCAAACTGAACTTTTGAAATGAACAAACAAAATTAACCCCCTTTGTAAGTTTGTTTCAAAATAACTCTATTTGAAGTTGTGGTGACCTTGACATTGGAGATATTGACGTGATTCTTTCGTGCGACACACCGTCCCATGATGGTGAACAAATGTGCCAAATAATTGTAAAATCTCACAATGAATGACATAGTTATGGCCCAGACAAGCTTATTTATTGCCAATTTTGACCTTTGAACTCAAAGTGTGACCTTGACCTTGGAGATATCGACGTAACTATTTCGCGCGACACACCGTCCAATGATGGTGAACAAATGTGCCAAATGATTTTAAAATACGACAATGAACGACATAGTTATGGCCCGGACAAGCTTGTTCCGCCCGCCCGCCAGCCAGCCCGCCCGCATTCGCCAATCTAATAACCAGTTTTTTCCTTCGGAAAACCTGGTTAAAAATGAGGTTGACGTGGCGTAGTGGATATGTTGTCCGCCTAACTATCGGGAGGTCAAGGGTCAAAATCAAGACAGTGGGAGTGTTCTTTAGCTCTCCAAAAAGACACCGAATACTGGTCTAAGTCCCAGGAAACAGAATCGAAAGCATTTCAAGTAAGATTAAGGTTTGAGATGTAATCAAGCAAAAATAAATAGATTTAAACTAAAACAGACTGGAGAGAAATCCAGACAGATCCCAACTTCATAACACAATTTGTGCAAACACAATTTCATGACAAGAAATAATGCATGCATGTTTTAATGTTTCAAACTGAAACACTTAGCCGTACACCATAACACAACCTTTTATCAACAATCTGCATGCGGACGCTCTCTTTGAGTCCTGTATACACATCTCACTAGTTACATGATTGCAACCATGTCATGTTTTTTAAATACAGTCAATCTTGTGCTTGCGACCACTTGAATTAAGAGACTTTTGTCTTATGCGACCACTTTAAATCCCTCCCGAGCGTTTTAACTATATTTTCATATTGTATTAAGCGACTTTTGTCTTACGCGACCAGCAACCACTGATTTAAGTGTATTTTGATGCCCAAGTCTTGAATTAAGCGACCGCTTTAAGGTAAAAGTGGTAAATCTGTTGACTGTTCAGGAACAAATCAGTGTTGATTGCTTATCTAAGCCAATAACATGAACGATTACACCTTTGTTTTGATTTCACACCAGCCATTTTCCTTTGTCTCGATGACCGGTTCTGACTGGTGTTAATGCTGACTGCATATCAATTTTTGGTGTCGAATAATACAGTGAGGTATTGCCAACAGTCTACTGGTTAAAGAGTTTACTATCAGGGACGTTTAGTGACAAATTTGATCGCAGATTTTATTGCAGAAACAATGCGCCAACGCGACAAACATTTTTTGACTGCATATCAATTTTTGGTGTCGAATAATACAGTGAGGTATTGCCAACAGTCTACTGGTTAAAGAGTTTACTATCAGGGACGTTTAGTGACAAATTTGATCGCTGATTTTATTGCAGAAACAATGCGCCGACGCGACAAACATTTTCACAGTGTTCTTGAGAGGTGTAAAAAATAAACTATTAATCGGTAACATGTGTCGAAATCTATTCATTAAAAAATGTAATTGTTATTATGCGAATTAGTTTGTGTTAGCAAATTTTCCAATCAGGCGTGTTTATTTAGTTTTCAATCAAGGTGTTTTATTTATTTCCCTATGTACCATAATCGAGTCAGATATATATAAGCTTACATGCAGAAATTAAAATGTCAAAACGGAAAGTATTAACGTTAAATGAGAAAATTCGGGTATTGGAAGTGTCGAAGAGGAAAAGTGCACGTAAATTTAATCGCGAATGAGTTTGGAGTTGGAAAAACCCATTCTCCATGCAAACCATTTACATTGTATTTAGAATTAGAGAGAACAAATACAACTTATTTTAAGGAAAAAATTTGTTTTATTCATTTTATTTATATTTAGATTCATTTGATTACAACAGCTGAAATCGCTGTGTCAAAAGGAGATAATCCTATATCTGGATTTGAAATCAAAGGTCCGCATTCATGCCAAATGGCCTTTTTGTATTTAAAGACCATTTTATTAAGAGACCACTTTTGGTTACTCCCTTTAGTGGTCTCTAAATACAAGATTGACTGTATGGTCACCGTTGCATAGTGGATATGGTCTCCGCCTAGTGACTGAAAGGTCACGGGTTCAATCCCCACTTTGAGAGCCTTGTTTAAATCTCCCCAAAGACACCAAGCACTGGTTCTACCCAGGAAACTGACTTCAGGTTTTTTTTCCCACTTTTTGGGAAGATAGCCCATGGCTTTGGAATTGGGAATTTTATCGGCATTTTCATGAAATTGGGAAAATAAATTCATTAGCCTTTTTTTCCACACGAAAAGTCCACTGATTAGGGAAATACTAATTTTGATTTAACTCTTTATAATCATTCAAATTAAAAGAAAAAAAATCATATAATACTTTGTTAGATGTAATTGAATTAAAATTGAGATAAAATACACATAAGACTTCCTTTTAAAAAAAAAAAAAAAATTTTTTTTTTTTGGCAATTGGGAATTTTTTGCCACATTTTGGGAAAAAAATATACTTTTTGGGATTGGGAATATAGCCGAATTTCGGTTATAAAATCGGACCAAAAAAAACCCTGGACTTGAGAGCGTTTCAATAAGCCTTAGGCTTTCAATGCATAACTTGTGATTCAATGTGTCAAAAATCAATAGTTTCGAACCAACCTTGTCATGTTTTTTCAGGATCTTTCTGAAACCGGTAAAATTGAGGGTCTGGTAGTTCTGAAGAAGGATCAGACTAAGGTAGAACTCACTGAACGCCAGCTTTAGATCGGGTAGCTTGCGGGTTCTGAAAAACAGTAGAATTTACTGAGTGCCAGCAACTGAACCTTACTTGTCTTGTAAAAATGTGCCTTATTTAGATTTGAATGTCACATTAAAGAAGAACATAATTTCAAATTTATTACGTATTTCTCACTATTTGTACAAGAATTCTGGAGGAAAATAGCCATATTTTGCTTTGGCAAAATATGTCAGATATTTTAGACCCATCAAAACAGAAGACAAACAAGGGACAAAATTGTCACAAAACCAGGTTTTCATTGTGAAAAAAAATCTGATTAAGGGAGACAACTCAAACTGAACTTTTGAAATGAACAAACAAAATTAACCACCTTTGTAAGTTTGTTTCAAAATAAATTTATTTTAAGTTGTGGTGACCTTGACATTGGAGATATTGACGTGATTCTTTCGTGCGACACACCGTCCCATGATGGTGAACAAATGTGCCAAATAATTGTAAAATCTCACAATGAATGACATAGTTATGGCCCAGACAAGCTCATTTATTGCCAATTTTGACCTTTGAACTCAAAGTGTGACCTTGACCTTGGAGATATCGACGTAATTATTTTGCGCGACACACCGTCCAATGATGGTGAACAAATGTGCCAAATGATTTAAAAATATGACAATGAAAGACATAGTTATGGCCCGGACAAGCTTGTTCTGCCCGCCCGCCAGCCAGCCCGCCAGCCAGCAAGCCAGCCAGCCCGCCCGCATTCGCCAATCTAATAACCAGTTTTTTCCTTCGGAAAACCTGGTTAATTACCCAGATCGTACGACAATGGATCTAAGGCCAAATGTGGCCAGTGTAGCTTCAGACCAGCATTGGAAGTCTGGTCAGAAGCTACCCAGTCCTCTGATGATAACACTAAACCTTTTGTGACTTAATAGCAGCCAGTGTAGCTCCAGGCTGGTCTGCGCGGATGCACAGGCTGGGCTGGAGCTACAGTGGCCGCATATGGCATAAGACCAATTTTCACAAGACATGGGTCATTTGTCTACTGTTCTGATGGGTAAGAAATATCTGACACTTCTACAAAGCAAACAATGGCTTTTTTTGGCACTTGGCATGAGACCCATTTTCACTTTAAGCATATCAGATGATCCCTGAGATACTACACCTGCTCAACTCCTTGTTTTCCTTCTCTTTAAAGAACACAACACTGGCTCTACGTCGTCGCAGGGTCAAGGTTTCTGGCTTCTTTTCATGGTCAGTGTACTGTTGAAGGTCCGCTTTCAAACTCGCAAACTTCCGCGTCGCCTCCGATATCTTTTCTGGAAATTGAGAGGTGCTTATTTAAATCAAATTAATGTACAATAACAACATTAAGTTTTTGGACGTTAAAAAAAAATGTGCCAGGAAATTTAGAAACACTAAAATATGCCCAAGACATGGTGTCCATAAATTTAGAGACATTATACCGATTGCATTGACTTTCCGATATTCTAGTGTGTAATGTCTCCTGCCTGAAGGTCATTTGATATACTGCAGTTTGAACTAAAATAAACTGTGGAAATTATTATTTTGTTGATTGTATCTGAATCGTTATTTTTTACATTTTCAAATATGGTGGAATACATTTGCAGCCTATTTGTCACAAACACATTTCGAACAGGGCATGTTGCCTTAAATAACAGATTTTCAAAGAGGCATTTAATAAAAAAACTACTAATTTTCAAACGAAAACAAAAACAGAATATATTAATTGGCTCTACTTGACATCTTACAAAAATTATCAAAAGATTTTCTCACTTTCCTGGGAAAGCTATTTAACAGTAATACCCCAAAAGGAAACAAATAGCATTTATATAATAGTAATATTTATGCACACTTTTCCAGCATATTTGTTCCTACCGTAAAAGAAGGTGTTGATTTTCGCCAGTTCCTTGTCACAGTATTGGAAGAAGTTCTCGTCAAACCTGGCAAAGTAGCGTTGAATGATACTCTCATCAGTAACTGAAACACAGGGTCTAGTGTTAAGGTGTTGTATCTTCTTCACATTTCTATATAAGATACAATAGTATTGCACAAAACAGACAAGTCATGCAACTGGGACAGTCCATGATCTTTTGCCCTACTATAAGCCTCGTTGTGGGAAAACTTGGCTTAATACATTTGCGTAAAGTGTTGTCCCAGATTAGCCTGTGAAGTCCCAACAGACTAATCAGGGACGACACTTTCTTCTTTAATGGTATTTTTGTTAAAAAGGAAATCTTTTCTTAGAGAAAGTCTAGTTGAAGCAAAAAGTGTCGTTTCTGATTAGCCAAGGTGCTTATATCATTAATCTATAGTTCTAAAATTAAGAATTATATGATTAAAGGTGTTAACTGCCAGGCTAAACTTGACTTTCAAGTAGTTTTATTACATTACAGGACCATTCTTTATTTTTAGACTTAAGTCTAAGAATCCAACAGTGAATATCGGCCAATGATTTTTCGCCATTTATTTATCAGCTCCTCTTAAGGAATTTTTAAGGTAGGATTTTGCCAATAATATTGCAACTGTCTTCTAGCTACTGGTAATTATAAAAGTACTTAAATCCTGTCAGCATCAATGATGCAAACATTATACACTTCCTTTACAAGTCTTAATGTTGTTGTTCTTTGTTTATCAATCAATCCATAAAAGAACCGTATACTTTCGCTAATAAGACGCCATCGCTTATAAGACGCACCCCGACTTCGGACTTTATAATGGGTGGATTTAAGACTGACCCGCGTATAAGAGGCGGTCAAAATTTGCCGTTTTCATTGGCTGAAAAACAGCAGAAGGTTGAAGACAATCATATTTTTTTCTTCTAGAATTTTATATTTTGTAAAGGATAAATATTGTAAGTAATTTCGAAATCAGAAAAAAAGAAAGTAGAATTTTGCAATAAAAAATGACTTCCCGACTGGAAATCTGAAATTCGAAATTCAGCAATGGCGGTACAAAGATGGCGATGATCACAGCTTCATTGCTTTATCCGTCCGTTTAACCGATTTTAATCGCTTAGAGGTTAAACGACCTTTGAAAGCTAATTGGTGTGAATCTGTTGTGTAATGTCAATAAAGGTGTGAAAAACTCGCGAGTCAGTGTTTATTGCATGTATTCTCTATCAGAGCTGTACGTGAAAGAAAAATAAATGTAATAATCCAGATGATTTATGTACATGCTAACGCAGTGTAACTGTTAATAGATATTCACTTTCATTTTTACCCGTTATCAGAAAGTCCCCGAGAAGCATAATTTTTACATGCTGCGTATGACGCAATGAAAATAATTTCTATATTATCGTATTGCATTCAATCTAAATTTAAATTCGCTCGTCCAATGAAAGTTTTGTCCCATAATGCACTGTACTCTTTACACTTCTGAAAAATGGCGTAGGCAAATGGCTGTGTTTATGAAATTGCTAAACATATTTATCATCATGAATGTTTAAGATTATTTTTTCGTAAGTGATGTTGTAATTATATTGGATTATCAGATAAATGTGAATATTAGAAAAGCGGTATGTATACAGATAATGATACGATTCGGTTTATATGCATGAATTGGCGAATCACCGACTTTAGAGAAAATGCAAATGGCTGCCACAATGATTCAAAACAAACTAGAGCTTTGCCACTGAGGTGACGAATACCCCCACCACCGTATTGACACAGAATATTTTGCATGTTGTCTTCACAAAAAACAGCGGACACCATGCTCAATGTTTAAAACGCACTAAGTGACCCCGTGACCTAGTTTTTGACCTGCCATGACCCATTTTATAACTTGGCCTAGCCATCATCTAGATACAACTTCTGACCAAGTTTGGTGAAGCTCGGATGAAAACTACTTGAAATAGAGAGCGGACACCATGCTCAATGTTTCAAAAGCACTTAGTGACCCCGTGACCTAGTTTTTGATCCGGCATGACCCATATTCAAACTTGACCTAGCCATCATCTAGATACAACTTCTGACCAAGTTTGGTGAAACTCTGATGAAAACTACTTGAATTAGAGAGCGGACACCATGCTCAATGTTTAAAACGAACTAAGTGACCACGTGACCTAGTTTTTGATCCGACATGACCCATATTCGAACTTGACCTAGCCATCATCTAGATACAACTTCTTACCAAGTTGGTGAAGCTCGGATGAAAGCTTCTTGAATTAGAGAGCGGACATCATGCTGAAAGTTTAAAACGCACTAAGTGACCCCGTGACCTAGTTTTTGATCCGGCATGACCCATATTCGAACTTGACCTAGACATCATCTAGATGCTTCATCTGACCAAGTTTGGTGAAGATCAGATGAAAACAACTTGAATTAGAGAGCGGACACTGAATACAGACTGACCGACAGACAGACAAGCTCACTCCTATATACCCCCCTAAACTTCGTTTTGTGGGGGTATAATAACAACTGTCCAATTTGGCCAGCGTAAGCCAAGTAAACTTGATTTTTTTTTAGAAATTTCGTTTATTTTCACCAGTATCTCGCTTATAAGACGAGACCCCCACTGTAACTTATTACTTTGAGTCTTAAAAATGCGTCTTGTAAGCAAAAGTATACGGTAGGGTATTTTTTCTTCTTATAGGGAAGAGGCCTTATTGTTTTTTGTGCAAGAATGATTTTTGCTTGAACAGATGATTTGTGAGATGAAAAAAGCCAGAATAAGTTTTGATTTTGGGGAAAACTGCTTGATTAAAAAATAATAATTATTGAGATATGCTCTTTAATCCGCCTATGTTATATAAGGTGAAAAAATACATGAAAAATCTTTAATAGATATTCTAAAAGAACTGTAAATGATTAGCCTTAAAAGCCCCATGAACACTTAAAATAAAAATAAAAAAGTAAAATATTTTGAACAAGAGCTGTCACCATAGGATGACTTATGCCCCCTATAATTGCTTGATAAAAGTTATGAGCTTTTTTCGAAACCTAAACGCAGATTTCGAAACCTAAACGCGGACGGTCAAGTTCACAGGGGTCAAAATTTGTGTGCGTATGGAAATGCCTTGTCCATATACACATGAATGCCAAATATGAAATTGCTATCTGAAGCGACATAGAAGTTATGAGCATTTTTCGGAACCTAAACGCAAAGTGTGACGGACAGACGGACGGACGGACAGATGGACAGTGCAATCACTATATGCCCTTCTTCGGGGGCATAAAAATAAAATTAACACATTAACAAGAGTGCCAAACTGTCACAAGATACACCCGTTTGAAGGTTTTGGACACCATGCTAAATGCTTGAAATGCACAAAGTGACCTAGTGACCTAGTTTTTTACCCGGCATGACCCATATTTAAACATAACCTACATATCATTTAGACACAACTTCTAACCAAATTTGGTGAAGATCGGATGAAAACTACTTCAATTAGAGAGCGGACACAATGCTAAATCCTTGAAATGCACTGAATGACACCGTGACCTAGTTTTTGACCCAGCATGGCCCGTATTCAAACTTGACCTAGATATTGTCTTGATACACCTTCTGACCAAATTTGGTGAAGATCCGATGAAAACTACTTCAATTAGAGAGCAGACACAATGCTTATTGCTTGAAATGCACTAAGTGACCTTGTCACCTTGTTTTTGACCCAGCATGACCCATATTTGAGCTGGACCTAGATATCATTTAAGGGACTGTCCAACAGATTAAAGCGTCGTTTGACACGAATCGATATTTTGGGAAACTACGAGGATTGCTTATATAGCTTTAAAATACCTCCGCATTTGACGTGAGCGTGGATGGTCTAGAGGTAAAGTCGGGAGACATTTTACTTCAAGCTTCCATGACTCTAGGGGTCAGTGGTTTGAGCCCTAAGGAGGTTAACGTTTTTTCTTCTTTTTTTAAATTGTATTATTATTTTTTACTGGAGATTTTTAGTTCAAATGTTTAAATTTATCAATATAAATCATTTAATGCAGTAAATGACAAGCTTTAATACATGCCAAAATCTGTTGGACAGCCACTTTAAGACGCAACTTCTGACCGAATTTGGTAAAGGTCGGATGAAAACTACTTCAATTAGAGAGCGGACACCATGTTTAATCCTTGAAATGCACTAAGTGACCCAGTGACCTAGTTTTTGACCCAGCATGAGCCATATTCGAACTTGACCTAGATATTGTCGAGATACAACTTCTGACCAAGTTTGGTTAAGATCGGATGAAAACTATTTGAATTAGAGAGGGGACACTGCTGTGAAACGCCGCCGCCCGCCCGCCCGCAAAGGGTGAAACTATAATGCGTTCTGTTTTTTCGAAACGAGGGCATGAAAATCAATGTTCCTTATAGCAATTGCAACAATTTCAACGCTAGATGTGGTCTGGTAACATAGATTTAACACAACACAAAATACTCGTTTATGTGTCGCAATATATTCCATGTGAATTTTCTGCTACGACATTCAAACATTTATGAGTGAACGCGAGATTGGCTTCAGGCATCTTGGGAAACACGACTTAGTTCTAATTAATATGTAATTCCTCCAACACTGTCCAAAAGCAGTAACGCGTTCGCTTGTAAATGTTCAGATATCTTTGCCGGAAATTAGCATAAAATATATTGTCTCGCAAAAATAAAAACAAGCATTTTGTATTGCTTTAAATCTATGTTACCATACCACATCTAGTGATTAAAATTTGGCTACATGTATTGCTATAAGGAACACAGATTTATCTGGGTTAACTTTATTTTACGAAATATATTTTGCGAAATATTTGTTGATTTCAAGTATTTATGTTACTTAAATACATCACAGATACAAGCGTACAGCTTGAATGATTCACAATAAGCCTATCTGGCTTTCAATGGAGAATATTCTCTTCAAACTGGTACCATACCTTCCTTAGACTAGTATAAGCTAGTCCAAAGAAACTGCTGGATTATTCTCCTAAATACACCACAAATACGCGTGTATGGCTTGAAAGCTCCACGATAATCGTGAAAAGCTTCTATTAAAAATTATTTTGTCCAAACTGGCACCATACTTTCCCCTGAGAGGGCCTCTTTTGTTTACCAATCAATCAAGAAAAGTCTCGGATACTCTACAATCATTCATCAAAATACGGCATAGATACATTGAACACTCAATGAAAAGCCTGTATGGCTTTCAATGGAACATATAATCTTCATAATAACCCCGTACCTTCCTCTGAGGGAGCCTGCTCCTTGGCTTGATATATCATGTCCTTGATCGCCTAAAACAACACATATACATGTATATCAAAAATTAGCAAAAACAAACAATTTGTATTTATCAACAAAAGTTTATAAAATGTCAAAGTAATCTGTTTCTGTATGTCTATCAGTGCTCTTTACCACCATGTTAAGTTTTCTTTGCGTCCTTAATGTTCAATATACAAATATAAGAAAGGGCAGTCAACCCCACGAATATTGTATTCAGAGTTACATTTCTGGTTCTATACATCTTAGTGTAACAATAAAGATTAAAGAAGGACATTAACATAGGTAATATATAAAGTGACCAATAGAACATGTCAGGTGTGTGATTGAAGTTTTGTAGTCTATGTACTCAGAAACATTAATAAGGTAAGATTTGTGTTGGGGTTGCCACATGATGATGGTACAATCTATCAGGGGGGTTTCTAGCCATTTTAGGAAAATGAGTCTGGTCAAATTGGGATTTTGTAAATGAATACAATTGCAAAATTTTGGAATTTTTGTATCACCAAATTGGACCAAATTAGGATTTTTTTCTTAACAAAAATTTACACATAAGCCTTTTCCTGGCCATTTTGAGAAAAAATCATATAAATTATAGTTATATACTTTGTTAATGCCTAAGATATAAAATTGAGATATAGTAATCATTAGACACTTCTTTCTAAAAATAAAATGGGGGGGATTGGGAAAAAAATTACAAATTCGGTTTGGGATTGGGTACGTTTGCCTTGGGATCAGGTCTGTTTTATGGCCTTTTTTTACATTTATAGCAGAAAAAAGCCCAGTCTATCCACTATACCTCATACTGAATGTACTGTTTTCTCCACTCTGGGGTAATATGGGCCCCTAGATGTTCTGCAAACTTCATTGTCCTTTTCTTGAAATTCTTCTCTTGATGGATGATCCCCTACACCTTCATCTGAAGAAAAGCAACAATAGAATTTGAAAACTCACCATGGCGTAATGGATATGGTGTCTGCCTAGCGACCGGGAGGTCACAGGCTCGATCCCCAATGTGGAAGCGTTCTTGAGATCTCCTCCAAAGACACCATGTACTGGTTCTAGACCAGGAAACGGACTCGAGAGCGTTTCAAATAAGCGTGAGGCTTTCGATGCAATTGAGCTAAAACAAATAGGTCTAAATTAAAATGAACATCCACTACTGAAAGCCGTGACAAATAAGAAAATGCAAACCCTGTATAATGTTTGAACATTCCCTGAATAATGCAAGGAGGAATATGGTCAATTCCAACTACCTTGATAATTTTTCAGTTATGTGGTTAAAGCGTACTGACGCCGTTGTATAGTTAAGCAACGTCAGTTGTGGTTTCAGCCTAAATGGGTGACTGCAAGTTACACAAATAACAAATAAAAAGTCTAACTGTGATTATGAAAATATTTGTTTCTTACTCAAGGAAAGATCTAAAAACCAAGAGCTGTCTCCATCGGTAGACATATGCCCCCAAAAACGCTTTTTGAAACCTAAACACAGATTTCGAAAACTAAAAGCGGAACTTAAGTTCAAGGTCAAGGTCGAAGGGGTCAAATATATGTGCGTATGGAAAGGCCTTGTCCATATACACATGCATACCAAATATGAAGGTTACATCTCAAGAGTCATAATAGTTATGAGCATGTTTCGAGCAGAAACGCAATTTTTTGATGATTTAAGGGCCATTACTCAGAAGTGCCTGGGTAAATTTGACTGATTATCGAACTTAACCTAGATGTAATTGCCTTACAAATTTAATGAAGTTTGGTGAAGATCCGATGACAATTGGTGGAGTTATTGAGCGGAAACTAGTAAAAACTCAATTGTTTAATGATTCAAGGGCCGTAACTCAGGAGTGTCTGCTGAATTTCTAAAATTAGCATTTTCTTCAATTTCTTTCAAAGGATACTATCACTATACTAATATATACTTTTGAATACTATCAGAATAGCAAACAGTTTGGAACCTCATGATGAGACACCACGTTCTGTGGCGTCTCATCGGGATCCAAACTGTTTGCAAAGGCCTTCAAAATTCGGTTCCAGCACTGAAAGAGTTAAAAAGTGCTTAAAAAGAAGAATATCAACAACATAACAGTTCAAGCAGCAAAAATTAGTGACAAGAATTTGTGGACATTGTCACAGCAGCGATGAATCCCCAGAATGGTTGATTAAAGTTGCCCATCCACAACTTGATATCTTTATATCACAAGGCAAGCATAAAGTTTAAATGCATATTTTGCAAAAAGTATGAGTTCTTTTGCGGACAAGTTTTGTGTCAACTGACAGACAGACAGATATCTCCTTTCTTCAACTTCATTGGTTAGTGTGTGTGTGTGGGGGGGTATCAAAACCACGGCTTTTTCTCACCAGTTTTGTAATATTACTTATACTCTGAATTGGGAATTTTAACATCAATTTAATTTAAATTGAGAATACGAGTGTTATAGCTTGATTCAAGACGTTTACATAATAAATATTGATAAAACTTACATAGACCAGAAAGACTATAAGTAAACATATGAGTTAAATGGATATAATATATAAACACTTCACACTCTTTATTGCAATACTTTACATGTATATTTCAACATCTGAAAGTAAAACCATCACATGGGAAACTTTGAAAAATAACTAGTTTTACCATTGAGAATATAACGCAATACCAATTCAGCCAGAAACCAAGCCCTGAAAACAATGAGACAAACAGGACTTTAACCTCCAGAATAAAAATACTCCCACTCCAGCAGGACACTTGAACACTGGGTTAGACTTACTTTCTTAATCCCCTATCACTGTACACATGCTACACAAAACATTCTTCCTTGTTGATGGATTTATGTCTATGTTTATGACAGCGGGGCTTGAATAAAGTTACATGAAAACTAGAACTTAAACTTGCATGGCCTTTGATATTTTCGGTTTGCTAATATTCCTCAGCATTTCAGTTGCAGTATTCACATTTAATAATTATACATGTTGTATTAAAGGTCAGTTGTATTACCTTAGGTGTTTACACATAGATTATTAACTGGAAATCTATTTAAAGTATATATCACTTATTTTGTTTAACCAAAATATTATCCTTCACTTGATTAACATCCATGATCAGATCACAATAGTGGAAGACCTGGTATTTGCTTGGCTTCATTATTTGGATATTAAATTACACAAACTGAGAGACAAATAGACACTGAGAAAATGTTACAAGCTATAGTATACACAAAAAATATCTTTTAAAAAGATATACGGCCTTTATTGTGTTTGGTGTTTATGAAATATCAAAAGTTATATCAACCAAATCAAATATAGTGATTTAATTTTTCTGCACAGGTCTTAGCTGAATCACACACAATGAAATTGCGCCACATTTTGTTGCTTATTGCTTTATTAGATCTATATTATTGATAATATATCAACAACTACCGCATAGAAAAACACAAGAAGAATGAAAATAAAAGGAAAACATACTAGTCAACCAGCCACATACCAATCATCTGTTCATATTTAAAATATCTATACCTGTGTTCTTCGAACAGACGTTCTTGAGTGGTTTGTCGGACAAAGTTATTTAATTTGATTGCTAACAGTATTGTGAATAATGGCGCTCATGCTTAATAAATTGGTTCATATTGTGGAATATTTCTAATTAAATTAACCAACACTTGTACTTATCATGGAATTGTTGAAACACATTAAGAATCTATGAGTAACATACCAAAAATATATACACCTATTATCTTCATTTACAATATTTCTGGTCAAGCAAAATTTACTTAGTTTAAATGAGGATTCGTTTATAATATAATGATTTTGTTACTGACCGCAAACTTACCTTGATACCTTGCAGGCTGAAATGCAATGCATTAAAGTGAGGTAACGATTCCATCAATTTGTAACGACGGTTTGTTTGAAGCTTTATACATTTACTTGTTTAATGTTCAATTTCAAAATCAATATGAAATATTTTTGTCAAAGAGTATATCAGGATAGGGTTCAAAACTAATAATATGATCTAAATTAAAAGTAAAATATATGTGTGCACAGAATGCAATACTGTAGTAATTACCTACTAAACGCGAGAACACAGCCTTTAAGTACAAACGCTCTTGCGCTGGCAATCTTCTAAATATAAAGGGGCACACACAATCTGTATTGATGTAAAGAGTTGAGTGTGAAACTTTTCTACATGTATCTCTCAAGCCTTTTCATAAGAGATAAAATTGTTTCCTGCTTAACATCCAGTTACATGTAACATCATTGCAAAACGCACAGTTAAAGTATCCCTTTTCCTAGCTTATACTTCCAAAAAATAGAAAGTCAAGTAAATTACATGATCATAATGAACGTTAATGTGATTTTCTATTTTGAAAAGTTTCAGGCCTACCGGCGGGAAATGTTATATACAAATTCATTGGATGCTGACAAAGGTCATCTACGGTGAAAAGCTGGGTTAAACAGCTACACTAAAAATTTAAAAAGGAGCAAAGGTTATATTGTTAGGCTGTGAGTTAAAAGTTTCTAGTTTTTAACAGTGTTATTTGAATTAGGACACATTCTTATGACAGAAGTATACTTGGTGTATACTGGTGTTACAGCGTATCCGTGTATTAAGCCTTTGTCTTCAAATATTGCTTTTTAATCGTAATAAATCAAACAAAACACATTGGTTCATTGTATTTTATCCTTTTTGTGAAGAAATTAAGTTCAATTGTGACATGATGGGACATTTTATCGCGATATCATCTGGGTTCTGCATAATATGGTCTAACGCCATTTTTTTGCTATGAAGATTACTGCGCATTAACATTTAGCCGCTTTGTAGATTACTAATGTAAAGTTCGGACCTGTCATTAGTGTACAAGATAAAAGAGATTGTTAGTAAAACAAAAAACATTAAAGTTTTAACTTTTATTTCATTTTGCATATTTTATCAAATTTATGTATGATATATAAAATATATGTGCATTTAAAAACAAAATACAAACATTACCTGTATTACAGATTTCAACAACAACAGCTTAGTAATAACTTTGAGCTTTCAAGTCCCCTAATGTCAATATAGTTTTAACAATTTATACATCGAAATCTCTTCAGCTAAAATTGGATGATTGTGGGCAACTGAAAATAAAAAAATATTAATTGGAAACACCCAGGACTGAGGTAAAATATTCCTGGATAAAGCAACATTTTTATTTAAATTGACTGGTAGATCTATGAAGTTTTAGCGAGAAATTGTAATCGCAGTCAGCATGCCCATATATGTAAAAATACAGCACCGCCTAACTTGCGCATCACCATGTGACGTCATTTTACCAGGGCATGTTTCTATTTGGTAAAATATCAATTGAAAATCATGAAAAACATTCCCAATCCTAAACAAAGCTTATGCAACTGTGCATGTATGAGGAGAACATTTGTTCCCGTAGATAGGCCATTTAACGTTTTGTTTGTTTATAATAAAGTAGGAAAAACTTCTTAATATTCGACACCAGAACTAAGAAGTTTTGGGGCAAATTTTTGGCATATTTTGGATTACATTGATATGTCGTACCCACCGAATCTCAGTACTCACAGTATATGGTTGTTGGTACATGGGGTAAATACATTGCAAGGGGACCGCATTGCATGCAATAAATTTTTGCGGTTTCTCTTTAGGTTAAAGGGATCTTTTCACGCTTTGGTAAATTGACAAAATTGAAAAAAGTTGTTTCAGATTCGCAAATTTTCGTTTTAGTTATGATATTTGTGAGGAAACAGTAATACTGAACATTTACCATGGTCTAATATAGCCATTATATGCATCTTTTGACGATTTTAAAACCTAAAAATTATAAAGCGTTGCAACGCGAAACGATTGAATAATTTGGAGAGTTCTGTTTTTGTCGTTAAATTTTGTGAAACTACGAAGATTGCTTATATAAGGTATAAAATACAACAAGTATGTGTACTTGGCGGAATAGCTCAGTAGGCTAAAGCGTTTTTACTTCAGGACTCTGGCAGGACTCCAGGGGTCACTGGTTCGAAACCTGCTCCGGGCAATGTTCTTTTCCTTTTTTTAATTTTATTCTTGATTTTTTACTGGAGCTTTTACGATCCAATGTTTACATTTATCAATATAAAGCATTTAATGAATAAGTAAAAAAATGCCAAAATCTGTGAAAAGGCCCCTTTAAAAGAACTCATAAGTGGTTTCAATTTGTGCAATAAGGATAATTTATTTGTGATCTTTATGTGTGTTTTTATGTCAGAAAATACTGTATGTGACTCATATTTCCGAACATTTCTAGATTACTTTTCATATCCCTGTGACTTAGGCTGGAGTGCAGTATCACTTTATAACAATAAAAAAAAAGATCCAACGGCAATCAGAAAATTTTAACATTTCATTCCAACAATTTAAGAAACAACACATTAGAAACAACACATTACCTCAAAAAGTCAAGCCAGTTTCACAAATCTCTTCGGTTTTTAAATGTATCCAGATTTTTTTCGGACATAGGTCACATTAACGGTGTCGATGTAAATATTTACGTGTGCAATTCGCCCGTTGTGTAACGAAATACCGGTAAGGTTAAAACCGATTATTTATTGATTAAATTCCGGTCGATAAGCGATTTTAACTGTTATTTAAACATTTTATTTTATTTTGATTTGATATTAATTCAATATTTTACTGCAGTACTTGCAAGTAACGAAAATACCGAATTTAATTGAAATGTCAACTTTGCCTGATTTGCAATTATTATAACGTAATTGTTTTTTACCAAAATGGAGAAAAATAGAAACAAAAACTGACAGATCGTTTTTTACCAAAATAAAAACGTTGCGTACCACTCGTTTCACCAAAGGCAGGTATAACGTGCGATAGATATTCATAATTGTAATAAATTATGTTGTTTGCGCTGATGACAAATTGGTGAAATTGTTTTGTCATGATGTTCACTTAATTAACTGAGTGATGTTATTTTTTGTTATGCCAGCTACACAAGCTGGAATGTTCGACAAACATGAAAATTAAAAAGTACCAATATTGTTTTCCAGCTCAATTGTGCATATTGGTCTCACCCCCCCCCCCCCCCCCGAGCTTACCCCAGGGGTTCCAGATTGTTAAATGTACACCTATTGTGTATGGTTTAACTTTCCAACAACGAACATTGACAAAAACTAACAGTTTAAAAAAAATACCCCTCTTATAGGTATTATATATACACAAGGTATGAAACGCACTATATGCCTATTGCTGAAAGATTGTGGAACACTGGACGTGAACTTTTTCATCGAAAACACACTTGTTCCCATGCAGTTGCCGACAAAAAGCAACTGGGTTCGTTAAAAGACAGTAAAAGCAGCGAGATTACACTACTAACCGATCTCCTGCTCGGCTAATAACTTTAATATTCCATTAAATTCGACTTTCTCGCTACATGTCTGTGTTTTGCTGTCATATTTTGTCGAACGAATGCTCGGTTCTAAAACGCCATATCATTGGCCAACACAATGAGAACAACCAACCAGATGACGCGTTATAAAATTAAAATGGTGTGCATGTGTAGATGAAACACCGAGTGACATATAGCGTGAAAGTCAAATTTAATTGAATATAAAAGTTATTAGCCGAGCAGGAGATCGGTTAGTAGCGTAATCTCGTTTATAGGGTGTGTGTCTGTACACAAGACGAATAAAGCTGTTGGAAAGTATTTATGTTTTGATTTGAAATGGTTTCCTATCTTTATTGGTTATATAAAACAAACACAAATACTCAATACAAGCAATTTATTGATAAACTCAAGATACCTTCTCAGGAAATAACATAGTATTATAACATTTAACAACAACAGAATCACAATAATGTACAAAATGTATGAAAATATGACATATATGCTTATGACTAGAACATTTTATGTATGACTAGAAATATTTTTATAACTAAGGTCCTGAAAAATACGGAGCTTTATATAAATGTATTTATAACAAGAGATGTGTTTGTCAGGAACACCATGCCCCCTATTGCGCCGCTTTGATTGTTTTATCATTTGGCAGGTACAGATAATTATCTCCCTTTAAAGCTTATTACTTCCTTTGGATTTGTTTTCTTGACCTTTAACCTTGAACGATTACCTTGACCTTTCACCACTCAAAATGTGCAGCTCCATGAGATACACATGCATGCCAAATATCAAGTTTCTATCTTAAATATTGCAAAAGTTATCACAAAACTTTAACTAAGGTTAAAGTTTTGGAACAGAATGACAGACAGACAGGCCAAAAACAATATGCCCCAATTATTCGATCCGGAGCATAAAAATGACAACTGAACATAAACAAGTACCTCTGGAATGCATTTGCTAATAATAGGGTCACAATAATGTAAAAATACATAAAATCATCCATAAAAATTATAACAAGTTACATAAACCAGTACATCTGGAATAAATGTGCTCAAGAAATGGAAAACAATACTAGATATCAAGTTACTTTCTTGGTAAATAACATAGTATGATAACATGTAACAATAATAGGATCACAATAATGTAAAAATAATGTAATTAAAGTATCCAAAAAAAACCAACATAAACCAGTACCTCTGGGATAAAAATGGTAAAGAAATGGAAAACAATACTATATATCATGTTAAATTTTTGGTAAATAACATATTATGACAACATTTAACAATAAAAGGATCACAATAATGTAAAAATATATAAACCTATCCGCTTCAGCCTCTTTGCAAATGAATGTGCAGAGCATCTGTGCTTTTAAGGACCCATCAGTCCAACTTGACAATTATCTTAAATGCAAAATCACAGCATAAAAACACATTAAAAATATGATAAATATTTAAAATATTACCAATCTCCTTCCAGCATCTTACCATTATTTATCAATCCATATATTTTTCTATAGTACAGTTTTTAGCACTCAGCTGTTTTTTTATTACTCCGCTATTATACCTTTAAATATTATAACTTATTACTACACACATAAACATAAAAACAAACCAAGATACATGCAACCAATGCTTACTGTATGTGTTAGCCTTGGCCTTGTGACTTAAACCTAATGCCTCATAACTGGTTTGCATAATAGATCTCAATCAGATGCATGAACATGTAAAGTTTGGAGAACCAGATCGATAAAGTTTCATTTAATGAGCAAGGTTAAAGTTTTGGGGCAGACAGACAGACAGAATAAACAAAAATCAATCTTATTATCTGTTTTTCTCGACATTGAAGTCACAAAATAGTATTATAGTTAAATAATTCCAATTAAACAATATATCAAATTTATGAGAAACAATGCACTTTTCATTTCATTTATATACAAAAACTTTTGTGGTAGCAAGAGCTTTAAAATATTACAAACACAGTATTTAAACAATAAACAACTGTTTTGAAATTTTCCCCATTCAGCTGATCCGCAACTGACATGTACACGAGGTGCAATTTCCATGCTTTTATTTCCATAAATCATTAACATATACTAAAATCACTCACAGGAATTTAAAAATAATAATAAATAAACAAATTCATACCAAATGTACAAGCATTTACCAAGGAAATGTGCTTCTAAATCGTATTTTAATTGAATTTGTTGACGCGTGTTATAGATAGATGGTGCGAGGGTTAAATGACACGTCTGTGATAGTTACCAAAGCGTTATTTTCAATGAAAACACCGTTGAAATAAGAAGCAAAACTTTGATACACTGTAACTCCAATATAACGCGGATGACGGGGTCCAAGCCACGCAACAGCGTTATAAACGGATCCGCGTTATAAGTTTTGAGCTCATTTATTTCAGAGGGGCTATAAAACAGGTATAGTATAGCCTATAATATAGGTACTGTGTTTTACCATTCTGTGTTGTCATTCGCAAATACATGCATATAAACCGAATCGTATCGATAACATTATACATACCGCTCTTCTAATGTGCACATTTATCCGATAATCCAATAAAGTTTCAACATCACTTAAAAAATAATAATCTTCACCATTTATGACGATAAATATGTTTACGAATTTCTTAAACACAACTATATGCACCATTTTCAGAAGTGTAAAGAGAACAGTGCATTATGGGGCAGGGCTTTCATTAGACGATCGGATTTAAATTTAAAATACTAGAATGATAATTAAATGACAGAAAAACTTGTTTTATACTGTGTGCGGTATATTTCAAAGCCGCTCCTTTATTACAGAGTCGAACTGCAATAATATCAAAGTAAGAATGTTTTTATCGATTTGAATAACTTAAATTTTATAATTATCCCGCTTTCACTTTACATTGAAATTAGCGCACCGTACCGCTCTCATAGGGAATACATGTGATAAACACTGACACGCGAGTTTTTCACACCTTTATTGACATTACACAACAGATTAACACCAAATAGCTGTCGATGTTGTTTAACCTCGAAGCGATTAAAATTGGTTCAACGGACGGTATAATAAAAGCAATCAAGATGTGATCACTGCCATCTTTGAATTGTCTGAAAATAAATTAACTTGCATAACATGGATTTGAATCAGAAATGGAAGGTTGGAGAAAAAACGGGCTCCAAGACCCACCCGCGTTATATTGGATTCAGCGTTATAACGGAGAGCGTTATTTTGGAGTTACAGCGTATTGCTTAAAATTGATCACATTTTCCAAAAATCACAGTTATATTGATATGTCAATATCTTTAAGACTAATATTTTAATTAAATCATAGAGTTGATTCGTAATTACCCGAGATCCGGAACTACCCGATTGACTGTATAGTAAACAATTATATGTATCCCGGAAAAAGCAACTTTGGAAAAACCCACTAATCTGCTGGTACAAATAAACATGACCCATTTATAAATTTCACAATCACACACCATATCAACTGTTATTTTTTTAAGGAAGCTATCATTGGTTGATATAATGGACCAGCGTTGTTTGTAGCGGGGTGATTTCTAAACTCGTGCTTTTCTTGTCTATTGCAGCTTAAAAATCACTTAAAGGGCAAGTGAAATGTCAACTAAATTATATCATTTTGAATCGGGTCCATATATCCATATCAATTACATGTTTTCAGAACTCTAAATAACATGTTTTTATGCCCCCGGTAGGGTGGCATATAGCATTTGAACTGTCTGTCCTTCCGTCCGAAAACATTAACTTTAACATTGGCCATAACTTTTGCAATATTGAAGATAGCAACTTGATATTTGACATGCATGTGTATCTCATGGAGCTGCACAATTTGAGTGGTGAAAGGTCAAGGTCATCCTTTAAAAGTCAAAAGTCAAAAAATACAATCCAAGGGAAGTAATAAGCTTTAAAAGGGAGATAATTTCTAAACCTGCCAAATGATATATTGAAATTTTATTTCAAAGCGGCGCAATAGGGGGCATTGTGTTTCCGACAAACACATCTCTTGTATCTCCATTATTTTCAACAAACATCTTGAAAGTAATTTTAAAAGTAGACATTGAAAAACTTTACCTTGAAAATTGCGCATAAATTGAATAACTGTGTACAAAATAATACACTTCGCTGTGGCATTATGGATTAGGTGTCCGCCTAGCAATCAGGAGGTCACGGGTTCGATCTCCAATCGGGGAGCATTCTCTAGATCTTCTCCAAAGACACCAAGTACTGGTTATAGGCCCAGGAAACGGACTCGAGAGCGTTTCTATAAGCCTGAGGCTGTCGATGCAATGAGCTAAAATAAATAGGTTTAAACTAAAAACAAAACATCATTAAATTTAGGTGTTGTCTTATTTGCTTTAGGTTATGTTATTTCATGAAAAACACATGAAAAATCATTAAACATAAGACTATAGGACAAATAGAAATGCTGAACTTACATATCATTATATTTCAGATTTGTAATGTGGATGCTCACTAGGACAGTTAAATAGACTACAGTCGAAGCATCGTTTTCAAACAAAAGGAGGCACACACACTAGCGCCATCATGCCTACGATGTCCACCAAGCCGGTTCCTGATTTGGAGGAAGACTGCATGGTTCCCAGCTGGCAGTCACTACCAGACCACGTCCTGCTGCAAATCTTCAGCTATCTGACAGCCTCCGATCTGGCAAAGGTTGATTCTTACTGTTATATGAGCCACAATCTGAGGATGAAGACTTTGTGTTTGACCTTTTCTATGTGTAATGTTTTTAATAGCTGAATAGAAAGTAATGGGTCAAACAGGACATGTAAAACAGAGAAGTTTATCATTGATTTTTTTACCTGCGAGTCCTGCGTCCTGGACTCACAAAAACCTCTGGGGATGCAAAGTTTCAAATTATGTGAGTCCCAAAAATGCATTGAAATTTCTCAAAAAATAATATCGTTTAATATTTGGACTCATTCTTTCAATACGGGGGCTCATAGATTTGCAAGTATTCAAGTCCCAGGACTCAGATGAGAAAGTTTGTAAAAATATCACTGGTTTATATTTGGCTGTAATATGAGCCTCCTGGGTAAACTGCGCTTAATGCATCTGCGTAAAGTGTCTATCATACTAGCCTGTGCAGTCCTCACAGGCTGAACAGGGAATACACTTTGAACTATTATGGAATTTATCGTTTATAGGAAGTCTCTTTTAAACAAAAATGCAATTAAGGCAGAAAGTATTGTCCCTGATTAGCCTGTGCAGACTTCACAGGCTTATCTGGACTGGCGCATTACCCAAATGCATTAAACCCAGCTTTCCCAGGACAATGCTTAGTTGTTAATCCTTATTATATTATAGCCAAATAGGAAACAATTTTCTTGTTTTAAGAGTCCTGGCTTACTCATGACTTTTGCTTCAGCTTTTTTTAAATATTACACCTAGATAAGGTTTTAAAAAATTCTTATCTATCAGTTTGTCACAAGCTTCATGGAAAACAAAATAAATTACATGTGTGTATTGTTTAGCTTGTACATGTGTTGACATGTAGAATTGTAATAGAATTTGCCTTTTAAATCTTTACAGACAAGTTAGCAATTTAAAACATTCAGAACAGACAAGTTAAGTAAGGTAATGTTAAATTACCTTACTCAGGGCCACCCTTGGGCTTGTATTTTTGTAAAAAAAGCCAGGGTTGTATTTTAGACTGGTCTGGTGTGCAAAGGCTGGCTGAGGGTTGCGTTTGATGAGCTTCTGCGCCACCCTTGGCCGTGGGCTTGTATTAATAAACCAGTGTTGTATTTTAGACTGGTCTGGTGTGCAAGGGCTGGCTGAGGGTTGCGTTTGATGAGCTCCTGTGGAAGGATCTGTTCTATCGACACTGGGGTATCTCAAGATCTATCGCCATGGCACCAGGGAAATACTCCTGGATACAGGTAATGATAGCAACAGGGGCCCAGGGCTGGAAACAGGGCAGGGTTTTCTTCATCAAACCTGTCTGCGCCAACAACTTTTTTTTTTATACTAATCTTTTGGACTTTGACCCATGAAGAAATGTATAGCACTTATGATTTTTCTCTTGTCCAAAATACAAATATAGTCATTTCTATTAAATGTATTACTTAATAATTGATAAATATATGTAAAAGCCATCTTATAAATATATGTTAAAGCCATCTGATCAGATAAATATATGTAAAAGTCATCTGGCATCCAACGTAACACAAGTGGCTTATTCCAGGGCTTACTCTGACGTGCATTAAATAAGCCAATAGCTGCAATTGAGAAAATTTAGTTAAATAAATTGTATTATTTCCTCAATTTTATCTTAAATGACCTGTATGCAAATTCCTTATTCACAAAATAAGAAATGCAAGAATTTAATTGTCGAGGTCATTGTCTCTTTTTTATTTAAACATTAAATTTCATGCTGCAAAATTTACAGGATTGTACAGTATTTGTGCATATCTCCAGGAGTACAAGAGACTGACATATTACGCCCCATCAGTATTCAATTGATCATACTTTACTGTATGGACATACTCATGCTTGTTTGCAGGAGTACAAGTCACTGTTGTATCATGCCTCATCAGTATTCAATTGATCATACTTTACTGTATGGACTTACTCATGATTGTTGGCAGGAGTACAAGAGACTGTTGTATCACTACCCCATCAGTATTCAATTGATCATACTTTACTGTATGGACTTACTCATGCTTGTTTGCAGGAGTACAAGAGACTGTTGTATCACTACCCCATCAGTATTCAATTGATCATACTTTACTGTATGGACTTACTCATGCTTGTTGGCAGGAGTACAAGAGACTGTTGTATCACGCCCCATCAGTATTCAATTGATCATACTTTACTGTATGGACTTACTCACGCTTGTATACAGGAGTACAAGAGACTGTTGTATCACGCCCCATCAGTATTCAATTGATCATACTTTACTGTATGGACTTACTCACGCTTGTATACAGGAGTACAAGTCACTGTTGTATCACGCCCCATCAGTACTCAATTGATCATACTTTACTGTATGGACTTACTCATGCTTGTTTGCAGGAGTACAAGAGACTGTTGTATCACACACCATCGGTATTCAATTGATCATACTTTACTATATGGACTTACTCATGCTTGTTTGCAGGAGTACAAGAGACTGTTGTATCACACACCATCGGTAGAGAGTGAGGTACTGAAGCAACATGCTGATCAGGTGCTTCATGTGAGTTTCTCACATAACGGGAAAATGTTTGCAACCTGTTCAAAGGATGGATTTATAAGGGTAAGTCACACAATCCTTGTTAACTTGGTTTGCAGTCTTTCAACAAAAAAAAGCATGCCTAAAGCTGAGTAAAACTCACAAAAATCAAAATCCTCCCGCCCCCCCCCCCACCCCCCCCAAAAAAGATTTTTTTTTGTTTTAAAGTTGTATGTTAAAGATTGAATAACCAATCCAAAAAATTTAGTTGTAAAATTTGATCTTAATAAACTGTGTTTGTGAATGCACGAAGACTATATATTAAAGCTCATGGCAAATTAGCCCAGGATCTGTATATGGTCCATGAAAACATTACTTCATTTATCATTCAAAAAAGTAGAAAATGTGACAAAAAACAAAACCAAGAAAAGTCTCTGTTGAGCTTTGCTATGGGAAAACTGGGCCGTATGCATGTGCGTTAATTTTTGTCCCAGATAAGCCTGTGAACTTTGCACAGGCTTGTCAGGTACGACACTTTAAACCTCAATTTTTTTTGCTATGTAGAGACTTTCAAAGCGGAAAGTGTTGTCCCTGATAAGCTTGTGCATATAGCCAGGGCTTAGATCTGGGATTAAATTTTATGCACATGCATTAACCCTTTCAGTGCGGGAACTGAATTTTGAAAGCCTTTGCAAACAGTTTGGATCCAGATGAGACGCCACAGAATGTGGCGTCTCATCAGGATCAAAACTGTTTGCTATTCTGATAGTATTTTTTGGAAAAAAAATCGAAGGAAATGCTAATTTTAGAAATTCAGCAGACGACATTTTTGCAGACGACAAATTTCCCAGCATGCAAAGGGTTAAATTTTATGCACATGCATTAAGTCCAGTGTTCTAAGAACGAGGCTTTCCTTGGTTTAGTCTATGATTACATTTTATTTTTTGGAGTGAAAAAATGTACAGAAGCTTTCAGGAATTACATACACAACTAGGATTTATTCACCACAAGCTTTAAAACGTGCCACAATTATTCCTGTTCTAGGTGTGGGACTCCACCTATCCGACTTCCATCAAGTACAAGGCTGACATGAAGAAGTTCACGTGGAAGTACACGCAGTACTCGCAGTTCAACTCCTCGGACACCCTGCTACTCGTGTCTGGCGTCCATTTTGGCTCTCTTAGTACGTCTGGTGAAATAGCCGTGTTCAGTCTTGAAGGTGAGCATTGCTTTTTCATGGCACTTCCGAACTAGTTCCTGGTGTCAGGGGTTTGTTGAACACACCCATTCTCAATGTGGAATTATTGTTTTTTAATTCAATTTGGAAAACATTTGAAGTCCCTTAATTAAAAAAATAATCCCTGTGGAGTAGTGAATATTGTGTCCATCTAAGTTTAAAACTAATATTCAATTTTGTTGATTCCTAGGTGAGTTTGTGATGCAGAGCCGAATGATGAACAAGCCGTACGACGTATTCGGGACCTGGTACAGTGACTGCTACCTCCTCTCTGGAAACCTGCACTGGACTGGGCACCTCAACTCCTGCTCCGCCATATGGCTAAATAAGGTACAGAAGGTTGATATGTGTCTCACTCTGGGATAAGAGGGTTTAATGCAGGTGCATAGTGTCGTCCCATATGAGCCTGTGCAGTCTGCCATCTGGCTGAATAAGGTACAGAAGCAGTGGGTTTTTTTGGGTCAAATTTTTGGCTGTTATTCCTAATGTCAAAAAGTATATTAAACATACATACCATATGCCATAACAACACATTTGACTTGGTCTTGCAATAACATAATCTTTACTGTATCAAGAACACTTCAAAAGCAGATGGTAAAATGTTGTCCAAACCAGCATGTATCAAGCAAATGAGTTAAGGTAAATATTTCCATATAACATATTATCCTCGTTCTGGGATAATGGGTTTAATGAATGAATGTGAAGAGTGCCATCCCAGATTAGCCTGTACAGACTGCAGAGGCTTATCAGTGACCGCTTTTAATGAATTTTTCGCTTAAAGGAAGTTTCTTCTTAGCGGAAATACACTTTAGATGGAAAGTGTCATCCCTGATTAGTTCAAACAGACTGCACAGGATTATCTGGACGACACTTTATGTTCATGCATTAAACCCATTTCCCTAGACCAAGACTCAGATGTAATATTGAAATATTTACCTGAAATATTTTGCTTAGCCATCGGCTTATGAAGGCTCTTAAAGTTTGATACATGCTGGTTTGGAGACCCTTTTAACATCTGCTGACCTACTGTTTAAATCTTCTTTGTACACGTACGATATTGTAACTATGAGAACAAGGTCAAATCTGTTGTTATGGCATATGGTATGTATGTCATTAACAGATTCAGATATAAGTAGGTTTTAATATTTGTAACTGTCTTTTTAAAGGATATGCATATTCAGCAGACTTTTCTTAATTAGTTTTTTTTTCTTATATGAAATTTCTTATATTGAAATAATTCCTTTAGTTATAATACTGAAAAACAAGGAAAAGTGCACAGCTTTTAAGAATGTGTGCTACATTCCTTATTAATACCAGCTCTAGAGTGTTGAGATATTTCTTGAAACTGGCCCTGTACATACAAATGTTGAGATGTTTTTTTTAAAATGGCCTGTGGCGAAGGGAATATGGTGTCCGTCTGGGTGTTCATGGGTACGATCCTGTCTTTGGAAGCTTTTTTTAGATCTCCTGCTTAGACAGTCACACCAAGTACTGGTTCTACCCAGGAAATGGGATTGAGAGTGTTCATTAAGATTCATCTAGAATACACAGGTTTAAAACTAAATTAACCTTAAACTAAACTTAGATGTTTCTCTATCCTGGCCCATGCAGCTGTTTCTCTCTCCTGGCCCTTGTATCACTACCCTGGCCTATGAAGATGTTTCTCTACCCTGGCCCCTGTTTCTCTACCCTGGCCCATATAGATGTTTCTCTACCCTGGCCCCTGTTTCTCTACCCTGGCCCATAAAGATGTTTCTCTACCCTGGCCCCTGTTTCTCTATCCTGACCCATATAGATGTTTCTCTACCCTGGCCCCTGTTTCTCTACCCTTGCCCATATAGATGTTTCTCTACCCTGGCCCATATAGATGTTTCTCTCTCCTGGCCCCTGTTTCTCTACCCTGGCCCCTGTTTTTGTTCTACCCTTGCCCATATAGATGTTTCTCAACCCTGGCCCATATAGATGTTTCTCTCTCCTGGCCCCTGTTTCTCTACCCTGGTCCATGCAGCTGTTTCTCTCTCCTGGCCCCTGTATCACTACCCTGGCCTATGAAGATGTTTCTCTACCCTGGCCCCTGTTTCTCTACCCTGGCCCATATAGATGTTTCTCTCTCCTGGCCCCTGTTTCTCTACCCTGGCCCCTGTTTCTCTACCCTGGCCCCTGTTTCTCTACCCTGGCCCATATAGATGTTTCTCTACCCTGGCCCCTGTTTCTCTACCCTTGCTCCTGTTTCTCTACCCGGCCCCTGTTTCTCTACCCTGGCCCCTGTTTCTCTACCCTAGCCCCTGTTTCTCTACCCTGGCCCATATAGATGTTTCTCTACCCTGGCCCCTGTTTCTCTACCCTGGCCCCTGTTTCTCTACCCTGGCCCATAAAGATGTTTCTCTACCCTGGCCCCTGTTTCTCTTCCCTGGCCCATATAGATGTTTCTCTCTCCTGGCCCATGTTTTTCTACCCTGGCCCATATAGATGTTTCTCTACCCTGGCCCCTGTTTCTCTACCCTGGCCCATATAGATGTTTCTCTACCCTGGCCCCTGTTTCTCTACCCTGGCCCATAAAGATGTTTCTCTACCCTGGCCCCTGTTTCTCTACCCTGGCCCATATAGATGTTTCTCTACCCTGGCCTCTGTTTCTCTTCCCTGGCCCATATAGATGTTTCTCTCTCCTGGCCCCTGTTTCTCTACCCTGGCCCATATAGATGTTTCTCTACCCTTGCCCATATATATGTTTCTCTACCCTGGCCCATATAGATGTTTCTCTACCCTTGTCCATATAGATGTTTCTCTACCCTGGCCCATATAGATGTTTCTCTACCCTGGCCCATATAGATGTTTCTCTACCCTGGCCCATATAGATGTTTCTCTACCCTGGCCCATATAGATGTTTCTCTACCCTGGCCCATAGAGATGTTTCTCTACCCTGGCCCATATAGATGTTTCTCTACCCTGGCCCCTGTTTCTCTACCCTTGTCCATATAGATGTTTCTCTACCCGTGCTCCTGTTTCTCTACCCTGGCCCATATAGATGTTTCTCTACCCTTTCTCCTGTTTCAGGCCTACCAGGAGACTGTGTCAGAGGAGGAGTCAGTGGTAATGAGACTGTTCAAGTTCTCAAACATTAACGCAAGCTCTATACGTACCATCATGGTGGCTGACTGTCTGACAGAGGAAAGACAGGGCCTGTCAGCGGGTAGGTGCACAGTTAATGACCCTTTATTATTTAAACTGGGCTGTGGAAAAATAGGGGCTTAATCCTTGTGCCCGAAGTGCATGCATTGGCTAATCAGGAACATCAAGTGCTATCTGCTTTTATGGATTTTTGTGCTTTAAAGGAAGTCTGTTCAAAAAGAAAATCCAGTTTAGGCAAAAAGTTTTGTGCCTGCTTGTGCACACTGCATGAGCTAATCTGGGATGACCCTTTACGCCCATGCATTAAGCCCAGTTTTCAATGTGCGAGTCTCATTTTTTTATTCAAATTATTGCCTATAGATTATTCTTGCTGTGAAGAATAGAGCTATGTACAATAGTGTAGTTGTCTTGAGGAAAGAAAAATAGAAAGAGGAGATTGAAAATAAATTGATTAATAATAATGATTATGATGTATCTTGTTGAGGAAGTGCAAAGTGTAAGGGCCATAGTTTTTTTGTACATATTTACAGACTTATTAACCTTTGCTTAATTTTCTTTTATGATATATAATGCATTAGCTTTAAATGGATTAGAAATAACACTTTTTGTATTGTGAGGGTATATTGAGAAATTGTCTGTATGATATTATTCATATTTCCACAGCTTATAATTTTCAAAAGTATTTTAAAGCCATAATTCATCAATAGGGGCATTTGTAACTAAAGCTGGGTTCCCACTGCTGATCCGATCAACTCGATCATCCCGATCACCGAAATTTCCCAACCAAACCCGACCAAGCTCGACTAAAAAGGGAATACGCGACCTCTTCTCGACCTCTTGTCGATAACACACGACCCCCACACGACTCATTCACAACGTCCACTCAACCATCTTTCCGATTTTCGCTCGATCATCTCGACAGATACGCGAGCCCTATACGATCTCAGCTCGACCAAGTGGACCTCAGCTCGATCGCCACCAGATCTTCACACGACCAGATCGTGATGGTCGTACTACAGTCGTACAAAGCGATCTAAAATAACTCGGGTAGAGGTCGAGCGGATCGGGTACAGAGCTCGTGTATGGTCGAATAGCAATCGGGAAGTGATCATGTACGGTCGAGTAGCCGTCAGGTAGCAGTCTAATAAATCTGTACATCAAATCGAATAGAGGTCGAGTGGATCGTGTTGCAATCTAAAATAACTCTGGTAGAGGTCGAACGGATTGGGTACAGATCTTGAAAATGATGTAAATCCGATCGCCACACGATTGCTTTACGATTAACTCGATCTTCTACTCAACTAATACACGACCACTTCCTGAGTGCTTCTCGATCCATTTCCTGCTCGACCGCTACTCGATATTTTTGACATGTCAAAAATTATCGGATAGTTAGCCCGACCAATGCCTACCTACCTGACCGCCCACGACCACTCATGCCGACTGAACCAGACCAGTACCGGACCACTTTGTGGGGACCCACCTTTACAGTTAAAACTCTTGTTAGTTAAGTATCTGCAGTAGTTTGATTCTAACCTGAGACTTTATATCGTGTTTATAAATTTCAGAAGAGAGAAGTGAAACGGGAAGCATGGAGAACCTTGATAATGAAAGCCTGGCTCTGATTGGTGAAGCAGAAGCCAATCAGGAGCAAGAAGACATTAACAAGCCCCAAGAAGGAGACCAAAGTAAAGAAATTGAAGTCAAAGAGAATCAACTACAAGAAAGTGCACACAATGCCCAAAAAGTGTTCCAGGGTATACAAGTATTTGAGAATGGGGAGTTCATCACAAAATACTTGGAAGTGGATCCAGATGTTCCAAATGCAAGCAATAAGATCAATGGGACAATCAAGTATAGCAATGACTACAGGCAGGCGCAGGGTCCTAAGCTGTTGTCTCTAGCATGCACGTCAGGCTACACATCAGACACTAATGGTAGCAATAACGGAAATTGTTCAGACACTAACGGGAGTGTCAACGGCAATGGGTCAGGTTCTGAAGTCAGCGAACAGAGCAGTGAAAGTATTTGGAACCTTGAAATGTTTGAGCCCAGATCTGAAGCTGTAGGGGACTCTGGTATGTCTTTTTTGTTGTTTATGTAAACTGACATTCACTTTTCAGGGTATATATAGGCTGTGCCTTTTTAAAAGGGGGTTAAATGCTTGTGCATAAAGTATTGGTCTAGATTAGACTGTGCAGTCTCGCAGACTGTTCTGGTTTTATGCTGTTTGCACATAGCCATTTACTTTGCTTCTGAGTGGAAAAGGGTTAAACCTAAAGAACACTTTATAAGTCATATTTTTATTCCCATCAGAATGAACCTTTCTCTTAATATTCTGTTAAATGATATCTTGTTTTAGATAGAAAATGGTTCAAATACATTGAAAAACATGACTGTAATATGTAAAGGCAGTTTTTCCACATGTGCCTTCAGTGGAACTTTATGAATGCTTCTTATTCAGATCAGTATAGTTCCTTGGGGTCTCAGATGAACTTAACAGGGCCTCTTGAATGACTGACTCTTCACAAAATTGTTCTAATGACACAATGTAACCACTTGTCTGGAACATGATCTGGTTTATGTCATTGTGTAAGTGCATCAAACGCATGACGAGCAGTTAATTTGTTACCATCTGACACGTGATACTCACTTGGGTTTTTATTTGAGTTTAAATCTTTTTATTTAAGGAGAAAAGACAGAGACAGATGGATCATCCTCTGACTTCCTTGTACCTAGCCACAGTTACCAAGGAAACCAATCAGACAGAACAGATTCGAGCCTTGAAACAGGTTCATCGCATGGCATTGCCAATTTGAACATAAATTTAAATATGCCAACCAATGGAAATGAAGATGATCATGTGTTGTCTACTTCTGGTCACCATGGAAACGTTTCTGTAGGTGGACCTAGTGTTAGGCAAGGATTTTTGTATCCTAGTCATTCTGGCAATTTCAAGCATAATTCTTCTGTATCACCGACATCTTCGTCAGTATCATTTTCACTTTCATTAGATGGAACCAGTGTTAAAGATGCGGGAAGAATGGAGAGTAGCTCTAGCTCTCAAAATGTGTTACCTAGCAAGCCAAGTTCTGACTTGGATGCAGTGTCTGCCAATCAATTTGTTAACTTTGTAAGAAATTCTGCTGAAAGTCAAATTAACTCCAACCAATTGCGTAGTAATAAAAGCAATGACGTATCCGTAACATTTAATGTCCAATGCAATCTTAGCTTATCCGATGATGAGAAGAATAAAAAACCCGTTACAAAATCTGTATCAACAGTAAAACACCAAGAGAGCTTAGATGATATCGGATTGAATTCAACAAACGCTGCCAAAAGAGTATTACACTGGCAGCAGCCCAATCAGGGGGACCTATTACGAGATCCCTCGACAGGTGACCTGAGTTCTGGCTCCGAACTTGAGCAAGGTCAAAGTGTCGGTCAGGGCCAAGGTCAATCACTCAGTCAAGTCACTGTTTCTGATTCTGAAGCGACCCAACGTGATCGGAAAGTAAATTTTTGTTGTGTCGATTACAAGAAGAAAAAATTCACACCTTCGGAATCATTTTCAGAAAAACATGGTGTAAAGTCATCTTTAAAAGACAAGAGGGCGGACAAAAGTGCATCGCAAACTGGTGAATGTGAACTGGAAATGGAAACTGAAATAAGTGGTGAGGCAATAAGTGGTGTAGAGAGTGCAGATAGCGTTTCATCAATGGGGACGGACTCTGGATCCGATATATTGCCCGTAAAATGCTTGCCATTGTTGCTGAGATCTCCAAAAGGCTGTGATAGTGTACCCAACAACAGGGTTAATACGAGAAGCAGGTGCATTGCAACTATGGCACAGTCTAGGCTATGCATGGGAGGCGCAGCATTTTCTCAACAGGACATGCAGGCGGAGTCTAATCAAGAAATAAATGAGAACTGTCTGCCAGTTCATGCTGTATGTATTGCTGGTACGCAAACATTTTCGTCAACGGTGCAATCCCCTGATGTCTTGCAAGACATGGGCCTCACATTGGAGGTCACGATACCCAAGCCCAACTTTCAACCCAAAATATCCAAGTCAAAAAGCAAAAGTAAACAAAATAAAGACAAATATCTCATTTTTACGAAAGGTTCAGAGACATACACGCCTCATCAGATCGGGATAAAAAGGATTAAGCCTTTGAAAGCGTTTGACAAGGATGGTTCCCGGTTGCTGCCGAATGTTGCTGATACCCTGCACAATGTGGAACAACCGGACAGCTACGACAGAGTGGATCATTTGATCGACATGCATGGGCACATCATTGGCATGGCGCTGTCTCCAGATCAGAGGTGAGGTCTTTTTTTAAAGGGACTTGTTCACAGTTAATTAAAGCAACAATTTTAAAAATGGTCTTTATGCATGTGCAGTCTGCACAGGCTAATCAGGGACAACACTTTCCGCCTTAACTGGACTTTTGCTAAGAAGAGATTCCTGACCTTGAAACAAAATAAATCCATAAAAAAGGAATTTGTCTGTCCTGATAAGCCAGTGCGAACAAATGCGTCAAAATACGTATCTAAGTGGTAAAGGGTTAATGCTGTTGCACATAGCCATTTTCAGGATGCTTTTGAGTGAGCAACTGTTAGCTCTGTCATGAGGGGAGTGTATTGGAGTCACTCTGTCAGTCTGGCCGTACAATTTTGTGGAGCAAACTACTTTTACATGTCTCTATTCATCATATTGAATCTAAGAATATGTCATAACCATGAAATGTATATGTGCACTGGTAATATGTCTTTACTGAAAATTCACACATTCCAGAGTTATTACTCTTGAACATGCGTCTACAAACACAGTCACTTGTGCAAAAATAATTAATCTTTTTTCACAAGTAAAGCGTTTTTGTATTTAGTTTTGCATAAAATTAGAAAAAATAGGAAAAACTTTTCTTAAACAATTTTGTATGGTCAAGTCTTTTAGTTTAAAATACATGCACTCGTCTATAAGCTGCTGATTGTTGTAACAAGCATTGAAAAGAAATTTTAATATGTGACATATTTTGATAAAATTAATGAAAATCTTTTCTGTGTAGCATGTATAGCAAGCAATCACTTGCCAGATTTTTAACGAATTTGCTTACCGAAAATAAATGATGAAACCTAAAAACTTACGAACACCTTCACAGCAAAAGATCACAGTCTTTTTTTCCATTTTTGGATGATGGCATTTTCCAGAAGGCCCTTATTGAAAAAAAATCCCGTACATGTGTAGTTTTAACTAAAATTGTTGTTTTTTTGCCTACAAATAATTTAAAACTGATAATGAAAGTGATTTCAATAGAATATTAACTAAGGTTCATTCTAAAAAAAGTCGCCCGTGGCCCAAGAACTAGTTTATTGAGAATATTTCTCTGCAGGTAAATATACGTGAACAGTTGTCCCTTGCCCAAGAACTACTTTATTATCCCGAATTTTTTTTCAGAGGGGATATAGTAATTGGTCCTGTCCGTCTGTGCGTCTGTCCGAAACTTTGTCCGGAGCATAACTCTAAATCTATTGAAGGGATTTACCTGAAACTTGAAATATAAACAGATGGCAACTAGGAGAAGTGCAGTGACCAAGAACCATAACTCTATCTACCTTAGTTTTTGAATTATCTCCCCTTTTATATTATTTCAAAGTAAATTTTTGTCTGGAGCATAACTCTAAATCTACTGAAAGGATTTACTTGAAACTTGCAATATAAACAGATGGCAACTAGGAGAAGTGCAGTGATCAAGAACCATAACTCTATCTACCTTAGTTTTTGAATTATCTCCCCTTTTATATTATTTCAAAGTAAATTTTTGTCCGGAGCATAACTCTAAATCTACTGAAGGGATTTACTTGAAACTTGAAATATAAACAGATGGCAACTAGGAGAAGTGCAGTGACCAAGAACCATAACTCTATCTACCTTAGTTTGTTGAATTATCTCCCCTTTTATATAATTTCAAAGTAAATTTTTGTCCGGAGCATAACTCTTAATCTACTGAAGGGATTTACTTGAAATATAAACAGATGGCAACTTGGAAAAGTGCGGTGACCAAGAACAATAACTCTATCTACCTTAGTTTGTTGAATTATCTCCCCTTATATATAATTTCAAAGTCAATTTTTGTCCGGAGCATAACTCTAAATCTACTGAAGGGATTTATCTGAAACTTGAAATATAAACAGATGGCACCTATAAGAAGTGCAGTGACCAAGAACCATAACTCTATCTACCTTAATTTGTTGAATTATCTCCCCTTTTATATAATTTCAAGTTTAATTTTTTTCCGGAGCATAACTCTTGATCTACTGAAGGGATTTACTTGAAACTAGAAATATAAACAGATGGCAAGTAGGAGAAGTACAGGGAACATGAACCATAACTCTTTTTGCCGTATTTTTTAAATGATCTCCCTTTATTTTTATTTTTATTTTTTTTATACTTTTAAATTATATTTAATTTAATTTCTTGGTAAATATTGTAGCTTTTCAATTTTTAATATCTCTCTTTATCTAATGTTACAATAATATTTTAATTTGAACACTGAAGTATTCACTGTTAAATGAATAGATGAGTTTAAGGAAAAATACAGTGATCAATAACAGTAACTGTTTATAGTCTTCTTTTTTAATTACCCCCCTTTCTTTCAATCACATATATTTTATTCTGTACAGCATAATTCCAACACTATATAACTAATTGACCTTGAAAAATAAATAGATGAGACACAGCACCCATGTTTTACAAATATTATTCTACTCTCTTAAACAAATGTTGTCATGCAAGCAAACACAATTTGGCGGGTATTTGGCACTACTGTGACAAGCTCTTGTTGAAATAAGATTTGGGACTATTTCTCTTCAAGTGCTTATAATATGTGAACAGTTGCTCCTGGCACAGGAACTGGGTTACGGATAATATTTCTTTGCAGGTACTAATACCTGAACAAAAGACAAATGTTTTTCAGGTACTTATATGTGTATACAGTCATCACTGGCCCAATAACTACTTTATAGAGAATCACTGTATTATTTCTCTGCAGGTACTTGTATGTGAACAGTCGTCCCTGTCCCAAGAACTACTTTATAGAAAACCCAGTTTTATTTCTCTGCATTTACTAATATGTGAACAGTCATCCCTGGCCCAAGAACTACTTTATAGAGAAACCCATATTATTTCTCTGCAGGTACTTGTATGTGAACAGTCGTCCCTGGCCCAAGAACTACTTTATCGAGAACCCCCTGTACCCTCCGCCAATCGCTCAGGAGATCGACATCCATGTGATCGATCTGCTCAACATGCGTGAGGTCGGCACGATGCACCGAGCACACAAGGCGTACACGTCCAACGACGAGTGCTTCTTCATCTTCCTAGACGTCTGTGAGGAATACGTAGCTAGGTATGTTGAAACGCCAACCAATTCCTACACTTAAGTCTTAAAATAAAGAATATTCTTGAAACCATTAAGTTTTAATAGCTCAATCAGTTCTGTGCAGTCTGCACAGGCTTATCAGGGACAAAACTGTCCGCTTTTATGATATTTTTAGTTTCATTTTAGTCTCTTCTTAGCAAAAATCAAGTTTAGGGGGAAAGTGTCGTCCCAGATTAGCCTGTGCGACAGGCACAGGCTAATCTGGGACGACACGTTACACACATGCAATTAAACCCCTTTTTACAGAGGATCATTTGTTTTATAAAAAGCCCTTGGTTTTTAAAGACAATTTAATATTTTTCCTAGAACCAATACTTGGTTGCTGAGAACACCAATCGACTAGAATCTGGATCCTAGATGTGCGCAAAAAATATTTGACAATGTTCCAACATATTAAAAATTGATCTGATTTTAAATACTTAAAGTTATAATACTTTAGTTTGAAGGAGAAGCTTAAAGGCATTCATTTTTTTTCTAAATTGAAGGTAAAAATTTCCCAATCAGAGAAAACTTATCCATAAAAGACCTTTCATGATTGAAAATGTATATTTGTTGTATATTCGTTTTGCATCTACTGCAGTTAATAAACTGCAATTAATATTAGTTACTGCACACAGCTCAGGGAAGTAATTGAGTTTTTGAGTGCTGTTTTTGCATGTTTTCTGTAACAATTCATTGTTTATTATATACATGACGTTTCAGGGAGCCAACCGAACTGTACTGCAATTTGCAGGTGTAAATAGATATGACTAATCGTAACACTGATCATACTGAATACCTTTCAGGATGCAATATTTTATCTAGTTTGAAGGCTTTGTTAAAGATTTACAAGTTGATTGTCCGTATTGATGTCCATTCTGAAATAGAGAAGATATGCAAACACGTGTCTCTGATGCAACCTGTGGAAGGGAACTGAAACTAAGATTTATTCAAGTATAAATTAGCTATTTGCCCTTTCAAATATGATCTTGTGACCTAAATTAAGGAACAAAAGTAAGTGGAACAAGTTGTTTTATGAATTCTTTCATTTAACTTATTGATTTGACATCCTTTTCATAGCTTTTATATTCATGATAAATGTCCTAAATTTTGCTAAAAATTAGGCTTATTTTCCTAATTTAATTGGTACCAGTATTGCCCAAAGTGGTTATATTTCCCTTAACAAAGTTTGTGCGGGGGCTATATCAAAGTTACTCCGACTGTTGGTCGGTTGATCTTTCAATCTGCATAAAATGTTGCAAGTTTTTGGAGCAAACTACTATCAGATATCTCCAGCCATTTAATTGAAACTTCAAATATATCACCAGTGGGAGTTGCTAACCTCGATACATTTAGTTTTAATTATGCCATATATGAGGCTTGCTCTGTGTAAAAGGGACTTAATGCATGTGCGTAAAGTGTCGTCTGCAGTCTGCACAGGCTAATCATGGACAAAACTTTTCGCTTCGACGTGATTTTTGTTTAGACTAGACTTCCTTTTATCGAACAGTTCTGCAAAAGCGTTAGCTGCTGTCCGTGATTAGCCTGTGGAGACTGCACAGGCTAATCTGGGATGACACTTTATGCCCATGCGTTAAGCACAGTTTTCTCAGAGCACAGCTCAGTTTTATATTTAGAAGCGCAATTTCTGGTTCTTCCCTCCATACAGGAAAGTTTGGCTTTCTGTGGGATATTTCAGACCATGTGTTTGTAGACCCTTACAGATCTTCTATTTATCTGCCATTGATTGTCCTTTGCCTTATACACATAGGTTGTAGAGTAGTGGGAGGGAACGAGATGAAACTGGGCAAAAAAAAAAAGAGTATTGATTATTGAAATACAGACAAAACTCTCCTGTATAAACACCGGCTTGTTGTTTCTCACACACCAAACAATCACAGAATCAGGGATGACTGGTAATTGTAACAAAAAATGGTTATTGTAATAAAAAAAATATTTAAATATGTATTTGTTATTTTGCCATTTTCATAAACAAGCGGCTTTTGTCTGGGTCTTTGAACCAAGTGCAGGATTTTTTTCCATGAGGGTTTTTGTCTGTATCTAAACATTCCATAGCAAATACTGCAAAATTTTGTTTCAATAACAATTATAAAAGCGTCACCTCAATTCTCAATATTTTAACAATTTAATTTATATTTCAATAACAATTACGAAACATCACTCGTAAGTCTGAATCCCCTTTTTGCTTTTTGTTCACTATTCCATGGACAGTTGCCATTTGTTCACAATTTCATTTGTATGTATTACAATTATAAGGAATACATGCATCACTCTCAAGTCTGAATGTCCCTTTGTTGCTGTTTGTTCTCTATTCCTTGAATGCTTGTTTCCACTGTTTGTGTACTATTTCCCTATTTGTTCAGTATTCCTCGGTTTGTTCACTAATTCTGGGATGCTTGTTTCCAGTGGAGCAGAGGACAAACATGGCTACCTCTGGGACCGACACTACGGACTGTGCCTGCATAAGTACCCGCACACAGACGTTGTGAACTCAGTGGCATTTAACCCTGCCGACCCGGAAGTGCTCATCACCGTTAGCGATGATTTCTCCATTAAAATATGGCGCTCACTGAGTAGAGAGAAAGAGGTATTTTTGTTTTATTGCATTTTTTACTGATAATTTAACTTAAAGTGACTTTTTCACAATGTTATTATATCATTATATTATTTTAGTGACAAAAGTTAAACGTTTGGAATAGTTTTTAGCTCGACTATTATATGTGAAATATATATAGTGGAGCTATCCTACTCACCCCGGCGTTTCCGTTTCCCTTAGCGTGCAAATGTTAAAGTTTTCGTACTACCCGAATTATTTTCATTGTCCCTTGACATATTGCTTTCATATTTTGCATACTTGTTTTCTAACATGACCCCAACCTTTAACCAAAAGCAGACAACTCTATCAAGCATTTTGTTATAATTATGGCCCTTTTTCCACTTAGAATATGCAGCGAATGTTAAAGTTTGCGTACTACCCCAAATATTTTCAATGTCCCTTGACATATTGCTTTCATATTTTGCATACTTGTTTTCCATCATGACCCAACCTTTAAACAAGAACAGACAACTGTATCAAGCATTTTGACAGAATTATTGCCCCTTTTGTACTTAGAATATGCATATTATTGATAAATCTATGTTAAAGTTTGTGTACTACCCCAAATATTTCCTATTTTCTTTGACATATTGCTTTAATAATTTTGCATACTTGTTTACCAACATGACCCCAACCTATAAACAAGAGCAGACTACTGTATCAAGCATTTTGACATAATTATGGCCCCTTTTACACTTAGATAATTGAACATTTTGCTTAAATTGTCATAACGTCTTTACTTATGATCACATTATATTATTACTTTGACACAACAACACTTACCTGAATACCACAATGGATTCCACCCAAACAATACCCCACACCCCTACCCAGAATCCCTTCCCCCCCCCCAACCTCCCCCCCCCCCAAAATAAATTACCACACCCCACATTATACCCCCCTCTCACCCCCTACTCCCCCCAACCTCCCCTCCCACCCCCCATTTTTTTGTAACATCATCTAATAAATTACCACACCCCACATTATACCCCCCTCTCACCCCCCTACCCCCCCAAAAATGTTTTTATTCCTTTTTTATTTTTGAAAGATCGTCTTATAAATGATCACACCCCACATTATACCCCCTCTCACACCACCCCCCCCCCCCCCCCCCCAACAAAAAAGTTGTTTTTTTATTTTTTGAAAGATCGTCTAAAAAATTATTGAATATGAACAATTTCCCCATGATGGCTTACGTTATACTGTCAAGCACTCGAATAGTCGAGCGCGCTGTCCTCTGACAGCTCTTGTTAATACTTGTTATTACAAAGACAGAGATTAGATACAACAATCTACCTGCCCTGGGTATTGGACCTTGGACCTATCGATGCAAACGCTTACTCGCTACCACTATACCATATTGGTTTCTTAACCCTTTCCCACTTAGAGGCAGATGAAAAATTGCTATATACAAGCAGCATAAAACCAGAACAGCCTGCGAGTAACTCGCAGTCTGTTCAAGTTTTATGCTGTTTGCTGCTCATCAGTACCTGAGGTTTGGAGATGAAGCCTACAAAAACTTGAATCAAGTAAGAAGGGTCCTCACTTAAATATAACTTTCTAAGGGACTACAATTGTGTGATAATACATATCTAAGTGGTAAATTTAGAGTTAATCTAATGTTTAATTAAAATCCTGTGATAGTAAATACAAGTTTTTTCTTAATTATTGATTACAAAATGCTTTATAATTTGTTCAATGTTGATTGATGATAAGCAATAAACGAACATATTGAATAGAAAAATGTAATTTTGCCAAGGTGTAAACAAGTCATTTTGAATTTTATTTGGTGATACACAAATTTTTCAAAATATATCATGTGGCTAGATTTCAACTAATGTCTTAAAGGGGCCTTTTCACAGATTTTGGCATGTATTGAAGTTTGTCTTTAAATGCTTTATATTGATAAATGTAAAAGTTGGATCTAAAAAGCTCCAGTAAAAAACAAGAATACAATTAAAAAAAGAAAGAAAAGTAACACTTAACTGGGCTTGAACCACCGACCCCTGGAGTCCTAGAGTAAAAATCTACCACTCGACCATCTGTACTCATACAATGAGGGATGTATTTTATACTTAATATAACAATCCTCGTAGTATCACAAAATATAACGACAACAACAGAACTCTCCAAATTATTCAATCGTTTCGCCATGCAAAGCTTTATAATGTTCAGGGGGTTTTTTTATCGTAAAAAGATGCATATAATGGATATTTTAGAGCATGGTAAATATTCAGTACTACTGTTTCCTCACAAATATCACAACTAAAACGAAAATTTGCGAATCTGAAACAATTTTAAGTTTATCAATTTACCAATACGTGAGAAGGCCCTTTTAAGACCGTTTGAGGTTTAAAAACCGTGTTTACCCATTTCCTCTCAGAAGCAAAGTGACGCATGTGTAGTCCCTTGGAAAGTTAACTTTAATTAAAGACCTTTCTTACTAGATTCAAGTTTTAAAAGGCTTCATTTTCAACCCTAAGATACTGGTGAGCAGCAAACAGCATAAAACCTGAACAGACTGCGAGTTACTCGCAGGCTGTTCTGGTTTTATGCTGTTAGCACATTGCCGTTTTCTCTTTGCTTTTAAGTGGGAAACGGTCAATATGGTGAAAAATCCAAAATAAACAACTAAATGACCCCTGCTCTGGGACAAGAGGGCCTAATACATGTGTGAAAAGTATCATCCCAGGTTAGCCTGTGCAGTCCACAAAGTCCAATCAGGAAATACACTTTCCTCCGTAACTGGAATTTTGCTAAAACAGACTTTCTTTAACCAATTTATGCCTAGTGGACTCTCCCATCCTTCTACACTTTCCTCCTAAACTAGATTTTTGCTAAAAGAGACTTTCTTTAAACAAAAAGTGCAAAAAAGAGGTGTTTCTCTGATTAGCCTGTGTAGTTTTGTGTTTTATGTACTTCCTTAGGTTGTGAAGGCATTTAACAAAGAGCACAGCATACGCTTGAAACACGTGCAGGCCATTGTGTCGGACACTGGCGGGGAGTACAACGGCTCTACCAGCACGGCGCAGGCTGACCAGACATAGATGATGTGGAGAGAACAGTGGTTCACTACTTTTGACACACTGAGCCCCGTTCTGGGAAAATGGTATTAACCCTTTGCATGCTGGGAAATTTGTCGTCTGCAAAAATGTCCTCTGCTGAATTTCTAAAATAAGCATTTTCTTCAATTTTTTTTCAAAAAATACTATCAGAATAGCAAACAGTTTGGATCCTGATGAGACGCCACGTTTTGTGGCGTCTCATCTGGATCCAAATTGTTTGCAAAGGCCTTTAAAATTCGGTTCCCACACTCAAAGGGTTAATAAAGTCTGCACAGTCTAACCAGGGACCACACTTTCCACTTATGGATTTTTTTGTTTAAAGGAAGTTTCTTCTGAACAAAAATCCAGTTTAGGCAGAAAGTTTGATCCATAATTAGCCTGTGCGGACTACATGCCTGTGCGGACTGCATGCCTGTGCGGACTACATGCCTGTGCGGACTACATGCCTGTGCGGACTACATGCCTGTGCGGACTACATGCCTGTGCGGACTGCATGCCTGTGCGGACTGCATGCCTGTGCGGACTGCATGCCTGTGCGGACTGCATGCCTGTGCGGACTGCACAGGCTAATCTGGGAGGACACAAATGCCTCAAGCATAGTTATACCAGAAGGCTGCTTACACCAGATTTCAGCTTGGCCATAATGTCTGATACCAGTGGGGAATACAGCATGTTCAGTTGCATGTAATAGCCTGACTAGACTTAGACCACATCATCACATCATAGAGAATGATTTATCTTTTATTGCATCACCACATTTTGCATGTTCACTCCATGCTATTGGCCATGATGTGAACAACTTTTTAAGATTATTTTTTTATAGAGCTTGATGTTAATTTATAGCCTCTTTGTTTTAGCTGTGTCATTTTGACCCAATCCACTTGGAAATCTACATGCAAATATTTATTTTTGTACAGAAATTATTTACTATTTAGATTCTATCATGCGTTTGATAACTACCCCCAATGATTAATTTAAATTTTTGTACATAATTTTGTACTTATGCGTACAGTAACCTATGTAAACAGGTTTAATAGTGATAAATTTGATGAGCCTCAATAATAAATTGTACAATTAATTTAAACTAGGCTTATTGCATGTGCGTAAAGTGTCATCCCAGATAAGCCTGTGCAGTCCCAACAGCACTTCATTTATATAGCATTTTGCATTTAATTGAATGAAGTCTTAACTAAATAAAAATCCAGTTTAGGCTAAAAGTGTTGTTCCTTATTTGCATATGTGCAGACTGCACAGGCTAATCAGGGATGACATTTGACGGATATAATGTAAGCCCATTTTTCTCAGAACAGAGCTGAAATAGTAGAAGGGCCTTCCCCAGGCCATTTAGCGTTTGGAACTAGGGCATTTGTATTCTGAATGTATATACATTCCTGGTCCTGGTTCGTAGCCTTTCAAAATGTATATAAGTCCCGCTGTGGGAAAACAGGGCTTAATGTATATGAGTAAAGTGTTGTCCCAGACAAAGATCTACATATAAGCTGCATTCTGAGAAAACAGGGCTTAATGTATATGAGTAAAGTGTTGTCCCAGACAAAGATCTACATATAAGCTGCATTCTGAGAAAACAGGGCTTAATTCATGTGAGTAAAGTGTCGTCCCAGATTAGTCTGTGCTGTCTGCACAGGCAAATTAGAGATGATATTTTCTGCTTTAATTGTATATTCCATTTAAAGGAAGTCTCTTCTTAGCTAAAACTCTCGTTTAAGGCAGAGTTTTATACCTGATTAGCCACGCTTATATGGGAGAACATTACACAAATGCATTAAACCCTGTTTTCCCAGAACAAAGCTCGTATTAATTTTATAAATTGCTTAAATTTAGTGATTATGTTATTTGTTTTCTTTTTACAATAATAAATATCTGATCCACTTATAAATGTTAAATAACAGTATGTTATTAATGCGTGTGATAACGTACTGTATGTGTACCACTTATGCTTGAGATGTATACATATTTGATGTAAATTATTATGTTAATAGATTTATTTCAAAGCCATGTTGTATGCACACAGTTCTTTAATGGTATATAATGTTTACAGTTGATATATTTGTGTATAGCAATGAACAGACACTTCAACCCTACCTTGCAGGTCAGGTTTCAGTAGCATCTGCCCACCTCTAGATCATTATAGGCCCTGTTCCAGGAAAATTGGGCTTAATGCATGTGCGAAAAGTGTAGTGCCAGATTTGACTGTCGAGTTTGCACAGGCTAATAAGGGACAACACTTTTTGCCTAGAATGAATATTTGTTTTGAAGAGTCTCCCTTTAAACAAAAAATTCATAAAAGCATAAAGTGATGTCCTGATTAACTCTTTCAGTGCTGGAACCGAATTTTAAAGATCTTTGCAAACAGTTTGGATCCAGATGAGACGCCACAGAACGTGGCGTCTCATCAGGATCCAAACTGTTTGCTATTCTGATAGTATTTTTTGAAAAAAATCGAAGAAAATGCTAATTTTAGAAAGTCAGCAGACGACATTTTAGCAGACGACAAATTTCCCAGCATGCAAAGGGTTAACGTCTGGTGACTCTCTTTACGCTCATGCAATAAGCCCCGTTTATTCAGAGCACAGCTCATATATAAATATGAAAAAGCTGGAAGTTCCGTTTGTGCTGGGAATGAGGGCATTTTTTAATGTATTTATAAACTATGAAGGGCAATTTTTTAATGTATTTATAAACTATGACTTTGCTTGTCATGTTTCATGTTGTCATGTTTCAACCCATTCCATAGTGGCAGTTCACTAAGTGTGTATCAGTGTAGGGGTGTTACCTTCTTTAGTGTAATAATTATCAGTGCAATAGATGTCATGGCATTGATACCAGGAGAATAGCTAATTATAAATAGGATTGTTTGCAGGTCTTTGAGTGTTCTTTAAAATTATCTCTATTAATGAAAGAAAATTTGCTATTTGTATTTCGGATCCTCTATAATTTACACTGCAACTCCATTCTATTGCTGTTTGGTGGGTCGCGCTGTATCTGGCGAGGGATATAACTTGTCAGGTCATTCATTCATGTATATGTATGGATAAGCATAATAAGACAATTATAAAACACACTATTTACATACCTTTTTGCATTATTTGTTATATCCAGCTGATATCTATAGGAATGTTTGCAGTTGTTCTTAAGTACTTGGAGATAATCTGTATTAATATAAGAAATATTGCTATTTGTAGTTTGTATTATTATCTTATTACTGAGTGGGTTTTTAGCTTGAATTGAGTTTAAATGTGAACTTAATGGAAGTTGTTTTAAGCTTTTAATGCATTTATGTTCAAATATTAGAATAAGTCACACGTCATTCTGCTGTCTTTTATTCTTAATCTTCTGGGATTGTTGAATTTCGCATACTTTTGTCAACCTTAAATGTTCATTTTAAATGTAAATTTCTTGTTATTTTTGCGTCTTATTTCTTGTCGTTGTTGCTACAGTGCACTCATGTTTTAGCCGTGGTCAGAACATTTGTCCTTACGATGTTTTTGGCCCAGTTTCAACTTGGTCATTTGAGGTAAAAAAAACTAGGTCACTAGGTCAAATTAAATAACAAGCACTCTTGTAGTCACATTTCAAGTCAAATGTTTGTCAGAACATTACAAAATGTGTTCTAATGATACCCAGCCAAGTTTGAAAAATAAAAATGTGCCTATAAAATTGAATATTTTTTTTTAATTATTATTCTGAACCCTATACCTTCTCAGACTAATTGAGTTTTGGGTGGGAGGTGAGCCCTTTAGGGCCCATGGCCATCTTGTATTGTATAGGTTTTAATTCAGAATTAAAAACGTGTTTATTTGTTTGATTTAACAATCTTAATGTATTCACATATTTTCTGCTACATCAATGTGAACTATTTTTGATGTTTTGATATTTTCTATGATTAATAAAAAGCACCTTATGTGTTAAAAAAGCACCTTATGTGTATACATTCTAAATCTTCATATGTAATTGGTACCATTTTATTTGATTATTTTGATTAAAAAGATGTAATAGTGTTGTAAATACGTATTAGTATATATTCAGTTTTTTAATTCCCTAATTCAGTTTGTGTGCAAATCATAATGTGTTCTTTGTTATTAGTAAATCTGATTGTTTATGGATTATGACTTACATAAATAATTACTATTTATGGTTTATGCTAACATAGTATTTAAGTTTTATTTATGTATTATAATATAAAATTACTAGATTAATTTATTACGGAATTGCTTTTGGTTTTTTATGTACGTTATATAGTTTTCTGTTGCTGAAATGGATTACTTTTCACAGATTTTTCCAGTTAAACTTGCCAGACATTTATAACAAAATTAAATTCCATACATTTTCTAATTTTGAAAAGTTAATAAACATTTCCAATCCTTTTTTGACCTCACTTGTATCTTGTTATTGTAAGCCCATGTTGTGAAGAATAAATGAACACCGCTGACCCTTTTATTGTCAAATATTATTGGTGTAGTTTTGTTTAAAAAAAAATATTTATGGAAGAGGTCTATATAGGGTATCCACTAATGTAGCCTTTGAGTATTACACATGACAAGCCATCTGGCTTGCGTTTTCTGGACTTGGATTCCAGAGGCAAATCAACCTAAAACTCATATTAGACAATGAAATTTAAAGCTCATTTACACTTATTTGCATGCAATGAATATAACTGATGAGTTAAATGAGTTTAAAGTTTCTTAAAACACGCCGGGTGTGAGCACTGAGGCGCAGCAGTCGGGTTTGCGTGCCTTCTTTTTGATTTGTTTTACAAAAACACTGTTTCCTATAAAAATCATAGAAACCCCAGTTATTATATAAATTATTTGTTTTCCTGTTCAATGTAATTCAATCAATAATATGGCGCACCTAAATAGTAATTTTCTATAGATGTAAGTCCTGAAGACCCGAACCGACTGAGGAGCGAGGAGGATTTAATTAACATTTCTTTACGCATGCTTTTCAATAAATGAATTGATGTATCCTGAAAAAAATAAAACTGAGTGCGCAAATTGAAATTTTAACCCGCCTGCTATCCATGTGGTATTAACGCCTTCTAGCTTTTTATGCCCCCCTTCGAAGAAGAGGGGGTATATTGCTTTGCTCATGTCGGTCGGTCTGTCGGTCCGTCCACCAGGTGGTTGTCAGATGATAACTCAAGAACGCTTAGGCCTAGGATCATGAAACTTCATAGGAACATTGACCATGACTCGCAGATGATCCCTATTGATTTTGAGGTCACTTGGTCAAAGGTCAAGGTCACAGGTGAAGGTCACAGTTACTGGAAATAGGCATATTAAGGATTTAGCATGGTTCAAACAAGGGAAACAACTACCGTTTATGCATGTTCTTTTTGTTACAGCATTTGCCTCCCTTGTAATTTATTTAAATTTTACCAAATGTAAGGCTAACTGCATTTTTGTAGTGCATTGTATCAATAAACATCGGGCAAAAATGAAATTAAGGTTCCACCACCACCACCACCACCACCACCACCACCACCACCACCACCACCACCACCACCACCACCACCACCACCACCACCACCACCACCACCACCACCACCACCACCACCACCACCACCACCACCGTTGTTCACAGTGACAAAAAACGTAATCAGACAATGGCTGCAACTACAACTTATAGCCCATATGGGGGGCATGCATGTTTTACAAACAGCCCTCTTTTTCAAAGTTTTGAGCTCCATCATATCAACTTCGCCTATGCTGCACACACTTGTCCTCTGTACCTGGGTAGATGATATGGCTGAGCGTCTAGCCGGATCGTCAATGTGTGAACTGTACATTACTCTGCTGGAAAATCTAACCTAGAGCTAACCTTCAAACAAGTTGTTTCGACTAATACTATCCTACACCAGTAAACTGCTTTTCTCGCATGAAAAATGTCAAAGGAAACAAAAAATAACAGATGTCATTGCTAAAGCTGCGTTTTCAATTGTTTTCAAATGAAAGTGAAATATCACTAGTGTTCAGTGACATTACTTGTCAGCTTATTTGTCTAAAAATGCAAAGTTGTTCCACTAGATTCTTGATATCTAAAAGAAAAGGTAACAAATGTTGTGATTATACAAGCGCGTTTGTCCATAAGCCTATCCATGAAATGCCTAGCTGCCTTTCATATCTTTAACAATGCAGACGTCATTGATGACGTCATTTCCAAATATCTCAAACGCCACGGGGATTCTTATCAGGATATGTCTCAAGTTGTCATATTCCTCTGTGGCTTCGACATTTGGCAACTAATAAATCTGCACTTATGAATGAGGTCGAAATTGTGTGGAATCATTTCGATTTCCAAAAATGTATTCTCACATGTTATATGGAGGCTGTAACAAACAAGAACACTCCAATACGCCAACATCTGAGCCGCTTTTACTTCAGCTTTTTCACTGCTGAAGATTTGGTCCGCATCTGGACACAGACCAATTCATGTGCTCGATCTTTAAGACTTACCAATTTATGCCGACATATAAAATACGTCCACAAGACGTTCATGAGGAGTCGTCTCCTCGTTGTCAGGAACCTCTTCCCTTACCTGCACGAGATTATCCTGGTCCCGGTGCACGAGACGATCACAAAAAGTCGGATCGTCTGCATCTTGTATGGAGTTCCATCTGTCATCGTGTCACAACCTGGAACTGCTGCTTCTCGTTGATGTCAATACAACCGTACTACCAAATGCGCTAGGGGATCTGATGAGCTTGAAACATCTATCAATGGATTGTTTTTATGAATCGCTTGACTTATTACATTTTGACCGTAAAGAATCTATTTATCTATACAATGGAGGAACATTGTTACCATTCTCTATTTATAATATAAATAACGATTTCAATTTCAGTATGGCTCAGCATTTTCACTAAATAGAGAATACTAGGTCGGTGCCGAATAAAGCAAAGTTTATTTTGCGAGGCTTAGAAAATCTGAACCACGAGCCTTGGCGAGTGGTTCAGATTTTCGTGCCGAGCAAAATAAACTTTGCTTTATTCGGCACCGACCTAGTATTCGATTTATCCCATCAATTTTATAAGTCGTAAATTATTTCTTTAAAAATAGAATAGGAAAATCGAACTTCACGGAAAATCCCAAAGTTATTTTAAGCAAACATTTTCATTATTTTAATCGTGCCGAGCCTAATAAATTACAAAAAGATCAGTAACTAACCTGTTTTTCTGTTTATCATACCTCGACGTCCCCTTTTTTTAAGAAACAATGAAAAAAAAACACTAAACAACTTCAGCTTTAGCGTGAAAGAACATGCATTGTGTCGTATGACGTGTTAATAATGACGTCACGAGTACGCGCACTTAATATTTGTAAATAATGTTTTTTTGCTTTTTGAGTGCATTATGTGTTAAAAACATATTACATCTTGGTATCAAATTGTTTGTTTTGTTGAATCTGATTCGATTTTACTTAAAATGATTACTTTATAATTGATTCCGAGTAATATGACCATTCTCTGCCGCGCGTGACAGCTATATTTCAGCACTGCCGAAATAGAGGAAAATTTATTCCACAGTGGTTTATTTCGAAAATGCACGTCTGATGATGGGATAAAATGCGCTGTTTGCATAATTTTGACGCAGTTTAGTTAAAATTTACGCATTCTATTTCGTGATGCATTGCCATGTGCAGGTCTCGTATGGCGATATATAAGCGAAACAAACATCTGAAACAACGTGGTTCCAACTAGCTAACTTTTCAATAATGACAGGTCAAAATTCTGAATATAGGATACTGAATGTCAAATTCACACTTGAAGGAGCATTCTTTATCGTTGCTGCATCATATCACCCATACCTTTTGAAGAGCTGCCATGCAACTTGGCCTAATATTTGAACCTGCATGATCGTGGTCGCGTCATATATTCCATGCCTTTTGAAGGGGTTTCATGTAACTTTGCTACATATTACTTGCCTTTTAAAGGATTGTCCTGTTACGTTTCTCAAAATTTGAAATGATGTCTAGCAGACATTCATTAAACAAGATCCCACAAATTGTAAGCTATAGAAAACACTGTTCAAATTGATCCTACCTTAGACCGTGTTTTAGTGGTAGGATGCTGATCTAGGAATCGGAATGTTCCTGGTTCAAATCCCGCTCAGACCACGGAATTTCCCTGAGCAAAACATTTACCCCACGCTTGCTGTTCTCCACCAGGAGTATAAATGGGTACCTGTAAGGGAAATAAGCCAATGTGCCGTGGCTGCATACTGCGCCGAATGTAAACGGACGACTTATATCAAAGTGATCGGGTGGCAAATGTCAAAGTCGATTAAAGAAGAATCTTGTTTCGTAATCAGACTATAAACACATACATTTGGATTTGCATTAACCTACCTGTTACAGAATCTCAATCAAGATTCGCAATACAAATCATCACATCAGTGCTTTAAATGGCGTTGAATTTATAATGTCACAGGCGAGGTCATGATCTAGTTGTTTTCCTTGAAACACGAATGTATATAGAGAAGCATTCATCTAATCGCTTCTTTATATAGTCGTAGGGTCTATCAAATCACGTCGAACGGTCAATCAAATCGCGTAGTACGATGCGCACAATCGCGCCGTAAAGTCAATTCAAATCGGGTATACAGATTCAACCAATCGCATCGTACGCTGCACCAAATTGCGTCTTAAGGTCTGTCAAAAAGCATCATATGATCAATCCCATCATGACGTAATATCTATTAAATTGTGTCGTAAGGTACACACAATCGCAATGCAAGGTGCAGCAAATCGCGTCTGAAATTAAATCAAATCGTGTCGTAAGGTCCTTCAATTCACATTGTAAGATGAATCCAATTGCAAAGGTAAGGCCCATCTAATCGTAGTCAAGCACATACCGTCGTAAGTTCAGTAAAATCGCGTCGTATGGTTCTTTTAATTGCGTTGTAATGTATATCTCCACACGGCGTAAGTTTCGTCAAATCAAGTCGTAATTTCAATGAAATCGCTCCGTAACGTTTTACCTTATTGTGTAATTAGGTAAATAAAATCACGTGGGAGTGCCCATCTAATCGCGTCGTAATATCCATCAAATCGCATCGTAAGGATCACCAAAATGTCGTCGTAAGATCACTAAACTACGGTCGCATAGAGGCGAAATTCACTCCTCTTTTTTTAAATTACACTCCTCTTTTTTTCTATCTCGTGGCCACGAGTTAGCTAAGTCGGGATCTCGAGATCTCGAAATAGAAAAAAGCACTCCTGTTTTTTTCTATCTCGTGGCCACGACATAGCTAACTCGTGGCTCCGAGTTAGCTATGTCGTGGACACTAGATTGAAAAAGAGGAGTGCAAAACTAAAAAAATAAATAAAAGATGAGTGCAATTAAAAAAGAGCGGCGCAGTAAAAAAAGGGCAGGGTGCTTTAAATAAAAGAGGAGAGAATTTTTGCGATCTCGATATCCCGAGTTAGTCAGTCAATCATATTGTGCGTAACATGTGTAATATTCTGTACGGATATATTCTGGTTCCCAGCTTCTACTGTAAACAAATAGAAGCCTGGCATTGGCGGAATCCTTGTCGACGCGATGTGGATACACGTCATGTCCGGTTGATAATAACAACTTTTAAAATAAAAAGTTAATAAATAATAATAATAATAATAATAATAATAATATTTTAATGGTTTTTGTAAAGAAGAAAATAGGAAATTGAGTGAATTAAATGAACTAAATGACCAGTGCGCTTAATACAAATTAAAAGTGCAGGGAATCGGGAAAAAAAGTGAGTGACAGAAAACAGCTAAGTGAGGTCAAGGACAAACAAACAACAACAACAGAAGCCGTACTATTACTTACAAGCAGTTCATAATCAGAAGTTGCAGCACTGTTAGGTAATCTTTAACTATATTTAATGTAACAGAAAATCCTAATTAAACAATGATAAAATAAAGCATAAAAATGGCTGGAAAGCGAAAGCGAAAAACTTCAGAATTGACTGAATCAAAAAGTAAAACACACGAAACGTCCCAAAATCAAACAATTTGTTGTGCATGCAAAAAGACTGAACCCCCTGAACAAATAAAAAGGTTCACCAAAAAACCTTGGATACAGTGTAATATCTGCAATTTGTGGTGGCATCTTGAATGCTCTTTCCTAAGAATAGAAGACCTGCAGAAAATAGATTAACATAAAATATTGTTTCCGTGTGCTCTCTGCAAATTTGAAAACTCTCCTTGGTTGGAACTGAAAGAAAACACTGAGATACAATCAACACACAAAACAATATCAATAAGTACACAAACTGAAAAGATACCGAAACCAGATATTATTAGAATAACAGATATCGAGTCTCCTAAGACCACAAACAAAAAGAAAATTAATTCACCTAAAAAGCCTCAAACAAAAGCAGAGGAATCTGAACGAATAAATCAGATAAAGGATAAAATTGTAATAATTGACGGAATATCTCGTGCTTCAGATTTTATGGACAGCAGTAACATCAAAAAAGAAAATGAAAAACACAAGCAAGTAAATGTTAAATTAGCATATCCGTTAACAAGAGGCGGTATTAGTGTGCATGTAGAAAACGAAGAAGATAGACAGAAACTTATTACAGACTGGCATGAAGGGGCATTCTACACAGATAAATCACAACTCAAAGCTCATAATATTGAGCCAAAACCAATTTGTGTTTTCAAGAACGTACCGACAACAGCAATAGAAGAGGATATAGCATTGCAAGTTGAAAAATTAACTTCAGTACAAGCCAAATACAGACGACTAAGGTATGGACATACAAACAAAGCATTGCCAGTCGTTATTGTATATTGCAATTCACAGACTGATCTACAAAAACTTTTCCAGACAAAAATCAGCATATCAAACAAAGAAATACAAATACACGCCTACAGAACAAAGAAGAATATACGTACTAGGTGTTTCAATTGCCAGCAATAAGGACATATATCAAGAAATTGCACAAATAATACAATTTGTGAACAGTGCGCAGAATCTCACGAGGGGAGGTGCAACATCAAAAAGAAAAAGTGTGCTAACTGCTCAGAAAACCACACAGACAGTTACAAAGAGTGCCCAGTATACCTTAGCTGGAGACAAAAACGTATAAACAGACATAAGATCATTAAAATATTATTATTATTTTTTTATTATTGTGTAAATCTTTTATTTTCTATTATCATTTTTATTATTGGTTACATTTACAAAAAGATATCTGATTTACAACATGAAAATAGCTCAAGCAAATGTTCGGTCAATAAACACCTCATTTAGTTTTATTGAAGGAATTATGAAATCAGAATCAATTAAAATTTGTGCATTATCAGAAATTTGGCATACAGGTAAAGAAATAAAAGAAAATATAAAAGAAAATGGCACTGGTTTACTAATGAAAGAAGATTTAATCAAGGAGGTGGTGTGGGACTCATGATTGACAAAGTTTCAAAGTTTTTGAAAGAAAAGATTTAAGGTCATGTGACATTGAGGCAGTTTGGTGCGAAATTTATGCAGAAAATCACAGTTTTATAATAGGATCTATATACATTCCGCCAGATAATGGTGAAATGATGAAAAACTGTTCAGTACAATAGAACATATTGAAAGGAATGGAAAACCTTTGATGCTACTAGGGGACTTTAATGCATATCACAAATATTAGCAAGATAAGAACAATAATAAACTAGGATGCCTTTTACATGAATACTTACAAGGAAAAGAACTAACAGTGACAAATAATGCAACATGCACCAGAAAGGACCACATTATAGATTTAACTATTATTTCTAACACATTAGTTGACAAGATCAAAAATTGGAAAGTACAAGAAGAGGCCTACCTTAACTCAGACCATAAACTTATAGTGTTTGAATTGGGAGAGAAGGAAAGCTGGGAAGCAGAGACAAGATGGGACCTTAAGAACACTGATTGGTTAAAATGGAAACATTGGTGCAATGAAAATATTCAACGGTGGATTGAAAAACACACAACAGAAACAGATGTAAACATCATTTACAACTCTTTAGTGGAAACCATAACAAATGGTGCAGAGGAAATACTGGGAAAAAAAAGATTTGTAAACATAGCAAAGGGTACTGGACAAAGGAACTGACAGAGTTAAGAAAGAAATTCAAAAAGTGCAAAAGGAACTTTGAGAAAAGATCAGATCCTAGTAATCAAATGAAACTTAATCAATGTAGAGAAAAGTTTGTACAGGCTGTTGAAAAATCGAGACAGATGTAATTAGAAAATTTATCGAAAGAATTAGATAAAAAAAAAGCCAAACAAATTTTGGTCTCTTATAAACAAAACAAGAAATAATAACAATAAGCCAGTGATTCAACCAATACTAAGAAATGATAATTCTTTGGCAGTAGATGATGAAGATATCTACAAAGAAATGAAAATTCTCTATGGTCAAGAAAAGTTGGCAGTTAAAGATCATTTACCAGAATGGTATGAAAAAGTGAAACAAGATGTCGTACAAATAGAAGAAACAGAAAGGCAAAAATTAACACAAACACCAACAGAAGTTGAGGAAAGTGATATAACAATAAAAGAAGTAGAAGAGGTAATTAATGGTATGAATAAACTAAGTGCTCCAAGTCCAGAAGAACAAATTTTGGGTACAATGATAACTAAGGGAGGAGAACAGATGTGCTTGAGACTTCGGTTTCTATTTCAGAGATGTTTGGAGCAAGGTAAACTGCCAGACGGTTTTAAATTAGACCCCAAAGTTATGCTGCCCAAACCAAGCAAGGACAACTACAATGAATATAAAGAAGTGAAACTCCAGCTGCTGGAGCAGTATTGAATTTTCATTAAAAACAATTCTTAAAAATTAATAAAAACACAATACCGCCACCAGCCTCTGAAGGCTGAAAATATAACAACATCGAAGCCAATTCATATTGACCTATTACCTTAGGTAGTGTGGTTGGAAAGCTCATGGAAAAACTCATCAAATTAAGGCTCAAATGGAAGCTAGAATCTGAAAATGTGTTTTCCAATACTCAATATGCATACAGAAAAAATAGGTCATGTACACAGGCAGTTCTTAAAATGGTGAACAATATACAAGAAAACATGGGAAAATCTGAAAATACCGTATTAGTGACAATGGATTTTGAGTCATGCTTTGAAAGAGTTTGGAGGAAGGGTCTGTTGAAAAAAGCTGAAGAAAACAATATAAGAGGAAGACTGTGGATTTATTTTAAAAAGTTTATGTCAAATAGAAAATTTTACATCAAGATCAATGATTTTAAATCACCAGTAATGACATCAAAAATAGGCATCACACAAGAGTCTGTTCTTAGTCCCACTCTCTGCAACCTTTATACAAGTGACTTTATGACAAATGTGCTGGTCCAGCACATAGAATTTGCAGACGATGCTTGTCTCTACAACAGTGATACAGACATCAACAAGGCCATACAATCTACAAATACAGAGTTGGAAAAAATTAACCAATGGTGCACAAAATGGATTATGAGCATAGCCCCAGAAAAAAACAACAGTTTTATTGATAGAAAAGGAGCTTCAATCCATGGACAAACTTTATTTTAACTCAAATGAACTAAAAATAGTAAAAAACTAAAGAATTCTAGGAATTACATTGGATAGCTTACTAAACTTTGAAACCCATATTGAAGAAAAAACTACTGAAAGATTTAATGCCTTACACAGTCTGGATAAATTTGTAGACTACAACCATGGATGCTGTCAATCAACCTACATGAAGCTGTATAAATCCTTAGTTCTTCCAATTATGGATTATGGTGCTTCAGTTTTAGACGCTTTGTTTTGGTTCTGTATGCACATGCGCAAAAGTGCGCATGACGTCACATTGATAAACAAATGGTCGCACATGAAGTCCATGACCTACTTGTCTACTTAGCTTGAAACAAATGCGCCAAAAACAGGTTAAAGGGATGCATTTATTGTTATTAACACCGTTTTATGTGTTTTTTGCTATTACTTTTTGAATGCATTTATCAAAACGTGCATTTACACACCAAAAAGCATATTTCCGTTTGCAATTTTGATTGCAGCAGACGCAGATTTTTTCGCCGAGTCCGGGTCACGTGATAGTCATGTGACTTTGTATATACTGGAGTAGTATTTATGAAGTGTCGGTTAAAAGGTCATATTTACATCGGCCGCCATTTTGTTTTGTCTGCTAGAGGTGACAATAACCAGGGAATCATTGTTATAAATTCTTGAAGGAAGTTTGCTGGAAAACTTTACAGATTAATCATTCAATGATTGAACTGTTAGTCATTTGTTAAAACAAAATGTTTTTGTTATTTTAAGTGTTTCAGTTTTAAGGACATTTAACGTAATTTCTTAGGTGTTCGATAACTGGTTCGTCCACCATACAAAGAAGTGCAATGCTTAAAGCCAGTGGATGTGTAAGTAGTACCAGCACAGAAACAATGGAGATACTTACTAATACCATTCCAATAAATATACATTTAAAATTAAGACAGGCAGAAGAGATGGTCAGAATTGCGGCAAGAAAAGAAGAAAAGGACACTTTGAAACAAGATTTTAATAGATTGCTTGCAAATCCAAAACAATACAGTAACAAACCTACCCTTTATTCCATACTAATGAGTCGATTCATAGAACACAAAGTAAATGTGCAATTCGAATTTATTGAAAAAGAGTTTGAATACAAAAAAGAATACATGGGACTTTCAAGAACAAATCAAAAAGTATATACTGAGAACTTCAAACTAAACAAAGATCATCAAATGGAAAATGTAAATAAAATCTTGAATAGGTGCTCAAATAATGAAATCTTAATATTCACGGATGGATCTACAATTGGAAATCCAAGACCGACAGGAGCCGAGGCAGTTATATATTTAAATGGGTATATGTGTAGCCCAATACTTTTAAAGCAAGGTGTTGCAAAAATATCAAACAACTAAACGGGGGAATTAGTGGGAATTGAAATAGGATTAAACTTTGTGGATGATTTACAGGACATTACAAACAGGAAAAATCTTCACAGATTGCCAGGCAGCAATAACATCAGCGTTTGCATGTGAAATTCCAACAAGAAACATTGCAATTATTCTAAATATCAAGCTAAAACTAAAAAACATTGAAGCACGAGGTAATACTGTTGAAGTACACTGGATACCAGGCCATAAAAATATTCAAGGCAATGAATTAGCAGATCAACACGCTAAACTAGCAGCAACAGAAATTATGACTTCAAAAACAGACAATCAGTGTTATGAAAAAAAAATGCAAAAGAAGTAATATATTTAATGAAAATAAAATCAATACAAAAATGGGAAGTTCAATATCTGCATTCAGAAAAAACAACAAAAATCCAAGAGTGCATCCCAAAGCCGGGATCCAGAGCTTGCGTTGGAGAAAAAAAAAGAGAAAAATATTCAATGTAGTGAACCAATTACTTAGTGGACATACTCGCCTAGAGGCTCACTGGTCCAAGATTACAAACAGCGAAGATGTGGAGTGTGAAGCATGTAGAACACCAGAAACTATAAAAATACTTCAAATTTGACTGTTCAAAATACTCACAAGAAAGATCAAGTCTTCAATACAGAACTGAAGAAATATTACATAGAAATAATATATGTGACCAAAGCTGGGAAAATCAGTCTTGTGTTCAAAAAATCACATTTTGACTTTTTGGCAATTTTGGATTTTCTGAACATTGTAGTTCACAAAAATGATATAGATTTTTTATTTATCACATTCAAAACTAATTTTATGACCTTCCAAAGTGACCAACCCTACATTTTACCGTCACTAAAAGTTATCATTTATTACAAAAAAAACAACGAAAATTTTCAAACAACAAGCACATTGTTTTATTAAAACAATAATCTTTCCTTTAGTCAAATACATATTTATAGTGCAATAAACTGACAACAGCATTATGGACATTTAAAATGTACCATTTGTGTTGCTATGGTAACCAATCTACATGTAAATAATCACCAGAGCACACAATCACGCCTTTTATAAATGTATGAATTGTATTTTCAATCAAGTGTTTGTTTAAAGGCAAACACAACATTAATTTCACTGTTTTGTAACTAGTTAAACGATAACAATCAATAATGTGTGTGTTCCATGAACAATTTCCTTTTTTTATTCAGTTACATGTGTATTTAAGTATAATGTAACCTCAAACACAACAGAATGGAAAAACACAGCATTGAAAAGTGTTGGTTGAAAGTACACTTGGATACTAAATGTTTCAGTAAATGAAATAATCATTATTATCATTATTTCTGATAGAGAAAAATAGAAAAAATAAACAATAACTTAAACATAAAAATTGTTTGTTTTTGTTACTATGGAAACAATGTAGCAAACAAACAAAAATATAGGATTTTCATTGTAAAACATAAATAAATACAATATTCACACTGATTTTTTTCCAGTTATTCTGATAGGCAGTCTGTGTCCATAAGGTGAAAACAATTGCATGGTTAGATCTACATGGAACAAATGATTTTTGTTTTTTAAATATGAGATATAAAAAACTTGAAAACAAGCTTGTGCAATTAAAACAACAAAAGTTTGCATTGAACATCTCAAAACCTGTATCAACTGACACATTTAGCAATTGTATACATGTTTTAGCTTTCCTAGGAATAGAGGATTTTTTGCATTGTTTGTGGGAAAATATATCACCCAATACCTTGGCCAAAATAAACACTGATACATGATGTATGTAATTGTTGTGGCACCATCAGAGAAGATCAGATGCGCATCTTAATGCATCTTCTTTTTTGGGGGGCACTGTCTGTTTTTTGTTGCTCACCAGTAGCGCGTTTCGGACATGTCAAGTTTTTGGTTCATCTATGCGACAGAATTCACGAATGTTTTCAAATAAATACCACTGATGGTCCAGATCAAGCCCTTTCGCAAACATTTCTTATGGCAGGTTGTCACAGCTCACATTAACATTCACTTTCGAGACCTTCCTGAGAGTGATTCTGACTACTGGTGATTCACTAAATTCCCTGCATTCCACAACACCGGATGCTCCGCTGACACATGGAAATTGATGAAATTTGGTGACATTCTTTATGTGGTGAAACAATGTCGTAAGGCAATCCTTCCTGTCTTAGATAACAACAGGATTGGAAGAGTCCCCCACAAGCTGGGGGATGTTGTGGCCCGACCTTGACGATAACCCCACAAACGCAGCGACATCAGACAACATTTCTGCATTGAAGTTTCTGTATCATTTAATTAAGAAACAATTGCAAAATATAGTTTTCTTATTATCAAATTATTATTTTGTTGTTGTTGTTGTTGTAATAGAAAACTACAAAGCTTGAAGGATGATTTTGCATGGGATTTTGTTTGCCATATCAAGAAATTCATACCAATAAAACAGCTGAAACTATTAAAATGAATATTTATTTTCCTGTTACAAGACATAAAGTAACTACGCACTATTGTTAATTGATTAATGTTTTATTATTTTTATATTTTATTACATGGCAGAACTATACAACTGGATAGACCTATGGAAATGCAAACAAGGTTTATCAAGAAGGATCATGCAGGTCACATACACCATACTGTGATAAGGAATTTACCTCCACTTTGATTTCCAGATGCCAAAGTGCCAATCTGGTGTAAACTTTGTATGTCTTATCAACATAAAGCTTCGTGTGATGATTCTGTGTAAACCTGAAATGTTAAAAAATAATTATTAAAAAAGGTCAAGCTACAATTTAGAATATGTATTTTGTAGTAATTGACTGACTCAAAAATGTTGACTCATTTCAATATATTATTTTAAGAGAATTTTCCTTTTGGGATTGATACCAGAGTAATTTTTTTGTTAACATATTTACTACATATCAATATGCTTTACCATTTTGCAATTGCATTACTGCAAACAAATATTTTTAACAACAGGTTTAGCTAAATTAATTTCTCAACATTAAAAAAAGCTATCAGAAACACAATAACTAAGGGCTTGTTATTACCTACAAGAACTCTCCACAGAAGGTACCAGATGACTATGTTGTTTTTATTTTGGCCGCAACAGTTGTCACACTGAAAGTGAGAATGCTGTTCGCCAAGACCGTAACTTCCCAACCTGTAGAATATCAAATTATTGGTTATTTATCTACATAACACTTTTTTTATAATAATAATTATTAATTAAATTTGTGCTTAAACATTTTTTTAAAGTCAACCTTAAATTTGTTTTGTTTATCAGCTTCTGCCACATGAAGTTCAGACTTTTCAATTAACGCAGTATCTGATGGTTTTTTTTGACAGCTTCTATATCAATATCAATATCAGACTCATCATGGTTTGACTCAAGGTCACTTTCATCACAGGAGTTTGAAATTTTATCAATATAGCTAATCTAATGGCTAAATAAAAAAAATTATACTCCAATATAGTATAAAGACTAGTCTTATACTATATTGGGGTATATTTTTTATTAAGCCATTAGATTAGCTATATTGATAGAATTTTAAGCTCCTGTGCTTTCATAATCATGTACCACATCAAACAAATCTTGAGTAGCGGGGTGAAAAGTTTCAAAATAAAGTTCATTTACATTCGATAAATCATTTAAATTTAAAAACGAAGTGTCCTGGTCTTGTGAAATTTCACATGGAATAGTGTTGGTGTTAATAAATTGAGACATGATATTTTAAAGTCAAATTTAAATCTTCCACCATTTCATGTAAACAATTCAGTTGCTATCGTACAGTTTACTTCCGGGTCAAACTTGCGAGTTGCGAAAATTAATCACAAAGCCAAAAGCCAAAATAATAATACACATATATATTTCACTTACCTGTTTTAAAGCGGGTATATACGATTTTTTATTTGTGTTAATTTGTAATATATTGATAAAATATGTTACCATTACACAAAATAGACAATAAAAAATATACATTAAAGCCGAATTTCATAAAATGCAGCAAAGACAAATTAGCGCCCCGAGCCGATTGTGACGAACATATTTTCCTACAATAACCGAATCATTCGTCTTTGTTTTAGGATTGGAGTTAGTGTTCGTGTGTCGTATGAATAGATATCGTTGCAGAAATTCAAATAAACTAAGATTAGATTCACATTGTACATGTATGATATACATGCTGGCGAATTCGGCTGTACAGCCGTTTTCAATTTGAGAATTAAATATCTGGCTTATTTTGCATTTTTCGACACATGTTCTTCTTAACTTTTATTTTAATTTGTTTTGAAATATATATATAATTAGTTTTTTACACATTTTATATAAATTCATAAATATTTGACAAAATCGTATATACCCGCTTTAAGCATGTGGAAATATCATTTCCGAACCTTCTTCGATTGAAGACATCCATTTGTACACGATGTCATTTTGATTTACAGCGTTTAATAGCCATTGAAAATGAACACTACGAGACAGGTTGCGTTACCTGTGAACTGCACAAACGAAACAGTGTCTTTCAAGGGGAATAATTTGAATTAAATAAGCGGATTACAAACCACCAATTGTGCCAGTGTTTAAAGGACTTATTCATGCTATATTGTGGAAATTTCCACAGCATGTCATAAATTATGAGCCGAGAAATTGTATGAAAAAGACGAAATATCCAGCGCATTTTCGTACAAGATTTTTATCTCGCGATTTCCCGACATAAACGTCAGCGTACACAAGGCTGATTTTCGCTGACGACGTCACATATCATGTTCTGAAATTACACTGGCAACTTTAGTTGGAGAAATACCGGACATTACTTTACATGCAAAAGAAGAACTGTTCAATTCATTTGGCAAATTCATCATGGAAACAAACAGACTTTAGATGTAAATGACATAAAGCGTAAAAAAGTATCAAGTGAAAATGCAACCAGAGAAATTTTTGCACATAGATGAAAACGACTACAACAGTCGTCAAAGCACAACGAGACCATAGGCGACAACGACGCCATAATTAGATTCAACAACAACAATGATAATTTTTGGAGATCAATTTTTAAAACGTCACGTCCGGTTGACAATAACAAGTTTAAAAATTAAGAGAAAATAATTTTAATAATTCTTTTTAAATGGTTTTTTGAAAGTAGAAGTTGGTTAAATTGAGTGAATTAACAGAAATAAATGACCAGTGAGCCTAATATAACTAAAAAGTGTAGGAAATCTGAATTCGACGGAAAAAAGCGAGTGACAGAAAACAGCTGTTCACAACATCCGGTGAGAGGTCAAGGACGAAGCCGTAAATATTACTTACATGCAGTAAAAAGACAGTTTATAATCAGAGAAGAGAAGTTGCAGTAAGGTAATCTTTATCCATATTTATTGCTTACAAAATACTTATTTAACAATGACAAAATAAAGCATACAAATGGCTGGAAAGCGAAAGCGAAAACCTTCAGAATTGACTGAATTAAAAAGTAAAACATCCCAAACTACAAACAGTTCATCCGAAAATCAAACAATCTGTTGTGCATGCAAAAAGACTGAACCCCCTGAACAAATAAAAAGGTTCACCAAAAAACCTTGGATACAGTGTGATATTTGCAATTTGTGGTGGCATCTTGAATGCTCTTTCCTTAGAAAAGAAGACCTGCAGAAAATAGATAAACATAAAATATTGTTTCCGTGTGCTCTCTGCATATTTGAAAACTCTCCTTGGTTGGAACTGAATGAAAACACTGAGATACAATCAGCAGCCAAAACAACAATATCAATTAGTACACAAACTGAAAAGATACCGGAACCAGATATTATTAGAATAACAGATATCGAGTCTCCTAAGACCACAAACAAAAAGAAAATTAATTCATCTAAAAAGCCTCAAACAAAAGCAGAGGAATCTGAACAAATAATTCAGATAAAGGATAAAATTGTAATAATTGACGGAATATCTCGTGCTTCAGATTTTATGGACAGCAGTAACATCAAAAAAGAAATTACAAAACACAAGCAAGTAAATGTTAAATTAGCATATCCGTTAACAAGAGGCGGTATCAGTGTGCATGTAGAAAACGAAGAAGATAAACAGAAACTTATTACAGACTGGCCTGAAGGGGCATTCAACACAGATAAATCACAACTCAAAGCTCATAATATTGAGCCAAAACCAATTTGTGTTTTCAAAAACGTACCAACAACAGCACTAGAAGAGGATATAGCATTGCAAGTTGAAAAATTAACTTCAGTACAAGCCAAATACAGACGACTAAGGTATAGAGACACAAACAAAGCATTACCAGTCGTTATTGTGTATTGCAATTCACAGACTGATTTACAAAAACTTTTCCAGACAAAAATCAGCATATCAAACAAAGAAATACAAATACACGCCTACAGAACAAAGAAGAATATACCTACTAGGTGTTTCAATTGCCAGCAATACGGACATATATCAAGAAATTGCACAAATAATACAATCTGTGAACAGTGCGCAGAATCTCACGAGGGGAGGTGCAACATCAAAAAGAAAAAGTGTGCTAACTGCTCAGAAAACCACCCAGCCAGTCACAAAGAGTGCCCAGTATACCTTAGCTGGAGACAAAAACTTATAAACAGACATTACATCAGTAAAATCATTTATTAGTATTTTATTTTTATTTATTTTATTTTTATTTTATTTATTTATTTTTATTATTATTATTATTTATTTTATTTATTTATTTATTTTTTCTTGTGTGTGTGTAAATCTTTTATTTTCTATTATAATTTTTATTATTGGTTACATTTACAAAAAGACATCTGATTTACAACATGAAAATAGCTCAAGCAAATGTTCGGTCAATAAACACCTCATTTAGTTTTATTGAAGGAATTATGAAATCAGAATCAATTAAAATGTGTGCATTATCAGAAATTTGGCATACAGGTAAAGAAATAAAAGAAAATATAAAAAGAAAATGGCACTGGTTTACTAATGAAAGAAGATTTAATCAAGGAGGTGGTGTGGGAATAATGATTGACAAAAGTTTCAAAGTTTTTGAAACAAAAGATTTAAGGTCATGTGACATTGAGGCAGTTTGGTGCGAAATCTACGCAGAAAATCACAGTTTTATAATAGGATCAATATACATTCCACCAGATAATGGTGAAATGATGAAAAAACTGTTCAGTACAATAGATCATATTGAAAGGAATGGTAAACCTTTGATGCTACTAGGGGACTTTAATGCACATCACAAATATTGGCAAGACAAGAACAATAATAAACTAGGATGCCTGTTACATGAATACTTACAAGGAAAAGAACTAACAGTGACAAATAATGCAACATGCACCAGAAAGGACCACATTATAGATTTAACTATTATTTCTAACACATTAGTTGACAAGATCAAAAATTGGAAAGTTCAAGAAGAGGCCTACCTTAACTCAGACCATAAACTTATAGTGTTTGAATTGGGGGAGAAGGAAAGCTGGAAAGCAGAGACAAGATGGGACCTTAAGAACACTGATTGGTTAAAATGGAAACATTGGTGCAATGAAAATATTCAACAGTGGATTGAAAAACACACAACAGAAAAAGAGATGAACATCATTTACAACTCTTTAGTGGAAACCATAACAAATGGTGCAGAAGAAATATTGGAAAAAAAAATGATTTGTAAACATAGCAAAGGGTACTGGACAAAGGAACTGACAGAGTTAAGAAAGAAATTCAAAAAGTGCAAAAGGAACTTTGAGAAAAGATCAGATCCCAGTAATCAAATGAAACTTAATCAATGTAGAGAACAGTTTGTACAGTCTGTTGAAAAATCGAGACAGATGTACTTAGAAAATTTATCAAAAGAATTAGATCCAAAAAAGCCTAACAAATTTTGGTCTCTTATAAACAAAACAAGAAATAATTGCAATAAACCAGTGATTCAACCAAATCTAAGAAATGATAATTCTTTGGCAGTAGATGATGAAGATATCTACAAAGAGATGAAAATTCTCTATGGTCAAGAAAAGTTGGCAGTTAAAGATCATTTACCAGAATGGTATGAAAAAGTGAAACAAGATGTCATACAAATAGAAGAAACAGAAAGGAAAAACTTAACACAAACACCAACAGAAGTTGAGGAAAGTGATATAACAATAAAAGAAGTAGAAGAGGTAATCAAGGGTATGAATAAACTAAGTGCTCCAAGTCCAGAAGAACACATTTTGGGTACAATGATAACTAAGGGAGGAGAACAGATGTGCTTGGGACTTCAGTTTCTATTTCAGAGATGTTGGAAACAAGGTAAACTGCCAGACGGTTTTAAATTAGACCCCAAAGTTATGCTGCCCAAACCAAACAAGGACAACTACAATGAAGCCAAATCATATAGACCTATTACCTTAGGTAGTGTGGTTGGAAAGCTCATGGAAAAAAATCATCAAACTAAGGCTTACATGGAAGCTAGAATCTGAAAATGTGTTTTCTAATACTCAATATGCATACAGAAAAAATAGGTCATGTACACAGGCAGTTCTTAAAATGGTGAACAACATACAAGAAAACTTGGGAAAATCTGAAAATACCGTATTAGTGACAATGGATTTTGAGTCATGCTTTGAAAGAGTTTGGAGGGAGGGTCTGTTGAAAAAAGCTGAATAAAACAACATAAGAGGAAGACTGTGGATTTATTTAAAAGAGTTCATGTCAGATAGAAAATATTACTTAAAGATCAATGATTTTAAATCACCAGTAATGACATCAAAAATAGGTATCCCACAAGGGTCAGTTCTTAGTCCCACTCTCTGCAACCTGTATACAAGCGACTGTATGACAAATGTGCTGTGCCAGCACATAGAATTTGCAGACGATGCTTGTCTCTACAACAGCGATACAGACATCAACAAGGCCATACAATCTACAAATACAGAGTTGGAAGAAATTAACCAATGGTGCACAAAATGGAATATGAGCATAGCCCCAGAAAAAACAACAGTTTTATTGGTAGGAAAGGAGCTTCAATCCATGGACAAACCTAAGTTCAACTCGAATGAACTAAAAATAGTAAAAAACTAAAGAATTCTAGGAATTACATTGGATAGTTTACTAAACTTTGAAACCCATATTGAAGAAAAAACTACTTAAGGATTTAATGCCTTACACAGTCTGGATAAATTTGTAGACTTCAACCATGGATGTTGTCAATCAACCTACATGAAGCTGTATAAATCCTTAGTTCTTCTAATTATGGATTATGGTGCTTCAGTTTTAGCCACAGCTACAGACAAAGCAACACAACAATTTGGTACAGTACAAAGAAGTGCAATGCTTAAAGCCAGTGGATGTATAAGTAGTACCAGCACAGAAACAATGGAGATACTTACTAATACCATTCCAATAAATATACATTTAAAGTTAAGACAGGCAGAAGAGATGGTCAGAATTGCGGCAAAAAGAGAAGAAAATGACACTCTGAAACAAGATTTTAATAGATGGCTTGCAAATCCAGAACAACACTGTAACAAACCTACCCTTTATTCCATACTAATGAGTAGATTCATAGAACACAAAGTAAATGTGCAATTCGAATGTATTGAAAAAGAGTTTGGATACAAAAAAGAATACATGGGACTTTCAAGAACAAATAAAAAAGTGTACACTGAGAACTTCAAACTAAACAAAGATCATCAAATGGAAAATGTAAATGAAATCTTGAATAGGTGCTCAAATAATAAAATCATAATATTCACGGATGGATCTACAATTGGAAATCCAGGACCGACAGGAGCCGGGGCAGTTATATATTTAAATGGGTATATGTGTAGCCCAATACTTTTAAAGCAAGGTGTTGCAAAAATATCAAACAACTACACGGGGGAATTAGTGGGAATTGAAATAGGATTAAACTTTGTGGATGATTTACAGGACATAACAAACAGGAAAATAATTATCTTCACAGATTGCCAGGCAGCAATAACAACGGCTTTTGCATGTGAAATTCCAACAAGAAACATTGAAATTATACTAAATATCAAACTAAAACTAAAAAACATTGAAGCACGAGGTAATACTGTTGAAGTACACTGGATACCAGGCCATAAAAATATTCAAGGCAATGAATTAGCAGATCAACAAGCTAAACTAGCAGCAACAGAAATTATGACTTCAAAAACAGACAATCAGTGTTATGAAAAGAAAGATGCAAAAGAAGTGATAAATTTAACGAAAATAAAATCAATACAAAAATGGGAAGTTCAATATCTGAATTCAGAAAAAACAACAAAAATCCAAGAGTGCATCCCAAAGCCGGGTTCCAGAGCTTGCGTTGGAGAAAAAAATAGAAAAATATTCAATGTAGTGAACCAATTACTAAGTGGACATACTCGCTTAAAGGCTCACTGGTCCAAGATAACAAACAGCGAAGATGTGGAGTGTGAAGCATGTAGAACACCAGAAACTATAAAACACTTCATATTTGACTGTTCAAAATACTCACAAGAAAGATCAAGTCTTCAATACAGAACTGAAGAAATATTACATAGAAATAATATATCATGTTCTGATATTACACTGGCAACTTTAGTTGGAGAGATACCGGACATTACTTTACATGCAAAAGAAGAACTGTTCAATTCATTTGGCAAATTCATCATGGAAACAAACATACTTTAGATGTAAATGACATAAAATGTAAAAAAGTATCAAGTGAAAATGCAACAAGAGAAATTTTTGCACATAGATGAAAACGACTTCAACAGTCGTCAAAGCACAACGAGACCATAGGCGACAACGACGCCATAATTAGATTCAACAACAACAACAACAACAATGATAATGGTGAGTTAACCAAATATTTAATGTGGTTCGTCGGGGTATCATTCATTTTTCAATCGAAATGCATATATTTCATTCTGTTAAAGTTCTTCCTTTTTTTCGAGTTATTCCGCATATTAGAGTTAATTAATGTTCCATAAGCTGAGTATGTTTCGGACAAGTACACAGATAGCGTAATTTCGGATGTTTGAGTAAATTTGTAACATACTGTATTTGTGATGTATTTTTGAGTAGTGTGACAAATATGAAAGCATAGCGGTGTGGTTGTCTTTGATTTACAGTAGTAATGCATTTTTATGTATTCAGGTCTTTTTCCAGGTTCACCACAGTCAGAATATCAGACCTGCTTTTTCCAGATAAGCAAAATGCTTCAAAATATTATTTCTAAACTCTATTTAAAATGGTTCGTGGTTTTCAAGACAAAGTTATTCATAATTCATAATTCAAATCATAAATCATATTTCAGATGGATCATACTTGGTTCCAAGTAATTGAGAGTAGGTCTGACCCAGATCACACATACAGTGCCTGTGCCCAAAAAACTCAAGTACCCCTCACAAACGAGGAAGCAAGAGGGCAATATCAACTCCCACAGGAAAAACACCTAAACATGAACATACAAGGATTAAACTGGTGATTATTTTTCACTTTCTAGTACTACTTTCTTTTCTATAATAATTCAATTGTATTTTTATAATTGTGAAATCTGTTCAACCAATTGTACAATTTGTTGAAAACACAATATATCACTTATTAAGTACCAACATTTGGTATATATCACTTATTAAGTAACAACTTGGTATATATATACTATGGATTTAATATTTGTTTAACATAGGCTTGCTTAATAGAACACTGTCTTGTTGTGTGTATATTTTATTTTTGCCATTAATATTAAGTTCTTTGCATTAGAACATGGGCTAAAATTTTAATTCAAAGATCAAATAAACCACCCTTCATTCATATAAACTATTTTGGCACAAGCCCATCAATCCTTTTTTCAGCTTTGCCATTAAACACTCAATTTTTCATGTTTCATCACTGATCTAGGATGAAAAAACCAGACACAACAAATGGTCCATCGAAGAGAAATCCTTTCTGAAAGAATACAGTCAGAAATTACGAAAAGATAGCGAGTCAGAAACAGTTTCTGGAACAACTGTACAATTGCCATGAACAAAATGTTTGGTGGAAAAAACAGAAGAGGTACATTATGATTCTTTAACAGTGATAACATTAGTATACTTTCCTTATTTTGCTGGCAGAGCACTCAATTTTATGTTCAGGTATGATACAATGTCATATGAACCATGCTTATTAAATTGAATTTAGAAAACAGTCATTACCATATGTCATAAGCTGTACATATGTACACAACAGAAACAGTGGGAGATGATAAATGTAGTAAAGGGGTGGGTGATTTTATAAAATAAAAAAGCTATAACGGCTATCAATCAGATATTTTGTTTTTGTAAAATATATTACTAATTTTTAGTCAATTTTAACAAATAATTTTTTGAAATGACTACTTATAATGTATAAAACACTTTTTAAGAAGTCGATGATATAGAAACATAGATTATTAATGTTTGCTAAAATAACATTATATTGTCATTTCTTTAAAAGAAAAAAAAGATTTATCAAGCAATATTATCATATATTATTATTTCTGTTTTGTTTTTTTATTTTACTTTTTTGCTTCAATCAGGTTCCAGCTCTCCAAGAGAAGTAGCAGGGCATATATTGTCTTCTTCATTATGAGGAACTATCGTTGTAGAACTTTTAAATGAAATCGAATATGCAGCAAAAGAATGCTACAACAAGGACAGTGTTTTAGCCCAAAAGGATTTCTGTGACCTGGCTGAACTCATTGATGAACTATTAGAGTAACAGCCACTGCTAGCTGATATTCTCTTGGCTGTGTCTCTACCAACCTCTAAGATAGGGAATACAAAATCTGTACATAGAATAATACTGGTCATATCTACTGTGTTTGGAATGTTGATTAATACAGGATACCAGGAGTTGTCGTTACAACTCGTTAGTTCAAAATATAATTGCAATGACTTTAGCTAATGTACAAACATGCCAAACATTTCATTTTGTTTCAACTGTGTTTCTTATTTTTCTTCAAATGTTATGTTAAACCCCAAAAGCACAAAATATGAACTTAACACCTTGTGTATAGAATGGAATATTGTAAAGTGTGCAATTTATATTTAATCAATTTATTAGTTACTCAAGAGAAAATTTCATTAAAGAGTTGCCAAACTCAGCTGTGAATGAATGTTTGTTTTATAAAATATTCCAAGTATGGATTTTAAATATATCTTTATATGTTTAAAATATTTCACAATATCTAAATACACAAACAGTAAAAAACATACCAGGTATTTAAAAAAATCTTTCTTAGCAAGAAATTAGCAATATACATGTATAGTTTCTTGCAATTTGATAAAAAACAGTATTAAACTAAAACATTAAATTGTGTACTATTTTCTTAACCTCAAGTTTGTGAAATTGGGCATTTGAATGTTTGTTACTGTTCATGACACATGTTATGTTTGGAAATTAAATAAATCTTTTGGAACATCTATTTAATAGCGCTGACCCAGGCTCTTAAGGTCCTTGATGTTTTAGCTCACCTGAGCTCAGGTGAGCTCATAGGATCAATGAATGTCTGTTGCCCGTCCTTCTTCTTTTAACTCCCCTTTGGTGTTTTTTTTTGGTCATAGATTGAGAAACTTGGTCAGGATAATTGTTTGGAGGAATTGTAGGTCAAGTTCAAAGACGGGTCATCAGAGGTAAAAAACTAGGCCACTATGCCATTGACAAATATTGGCTACCTGTTCTTAGGTGAGCGATATAGGGCCATTATGGCCCTTTTGTTTTAATTCTACCCTTAACACAATCTGGAATAAGTTTACAAATCTTCAAAAAAACATTCTTATTTCTTGTCCATTTCGTTTCAATTTTTGAATAATTGTAGTTCTAAATGTAACTAGAAATAACGCGGCAGAGGCCGACGCGTATCCCCACGCCGCATGTTTGACCCAGGGGCGCCCCATGGTTGGGTCCATGCATAGTTGAGATTGACCGTATTGTCAGAGAAGTTCAGTATCAATTAGAAGTGAATCGGTGTAGAAATGAAGAAATTATAGTAAAAGACAATTTTGCGTGGGTCTGGCCTATTGTGGGTGGGGCGCCCCAGGGTTGGTAAAGGGACCATTCATAGTTGAGATTGACCTTATTGTCATAAGAGATGTTCAGTAGCAATTTGAAGTAAATCGGTGTAGAAATGAAGTAATTATAGTAGAAGACAATTTTGGGTGGGCGTGGCCTATGTGGGCGGGGCGCCCCAGGGTTGGTAATGGCGCCATGCATAGTTGAGATTGACTGTATTGTCATAAAAGAGGTTCAGAATCAATTTGAAATGAATCGGTGTAGAAATGAAGATATTATAGTAAAAGGCAATTTTGGGTGGGCGTGGCCTATGTTGGGGGGGGGGGGGGCGCCCCAGGGTTGGTAATGGGGCCATGCATAGATGAGATTAACTGTATTGTCATAAGAGAGGTTCAGTATCAATTTGAAATGAATCCGATTAGAAATAGAGAAATTATAGTAAAAGGCAATTTCGGGTGGGCGTGGCCTATGTGGCCGGGGCGCCCCAGGGTTAGTAATGGGGCCATGCATAGTTGAGGTTGACCTTAGTGTCATAAGAGAGGCTCAGAATCAATTTGAAGTAAATAGGTGCAGAAATGAAGAAGTTAATGTAAAATAACATAAAAAATGAGTGAAAATCTCTGACCCGGCCCCGCCCCAACCCCATAACTTTTGACCCAGGGGTCAGATCAAAATTCCGTCACTGTCAACGTCGCACATATCTCATAGCTACCATGTATGTAAGTTTCAAGGTTCTAGTGCTAATAGTGTAGGAGGAGCAGGTGGCCAGGACAGACGCACATCAATACAATATCCCCACTTTTTCTCCGCAAAACGTGGGGATAATTAGAACGCCATTTAAATTTCAGTACTATACCTTACGTAAAAATGTGTTAAATTTGATGTCAAAAGTGAATTTCCCAGCAGGATTCTCAGGGTTTGTTATTCTTAACTAATAAATCATTTTTAGCATTAAATAGAATCAAAAAAGTCAGTCAGGGATCTCCAAACAATAAAAAATTTAAAGGGGCCTTTTCACAGATTTTGACATGTATTGAAGCTTGTCATTTAATGCTTTATATTGATAAATTTAAACATTGGACCTAAAAGTCTCCAGTAAAAAAACAACAAGAATACAATTAAAAAAAGGAAAAAAAGTAAGCCTCAACTGGACTCGAACCACTGAGCCCTGGAGTCCTGGAGTAAAAAGTCTCCCGCCAAGACCACTCGACCAGCCATGCTCATGCTATGAGCGGATGTATTTTTTAATGATATAAGCAATCCTCTTAGTTTCCCAAACTATAACGCTACAACAGAACTTTCCAAATTATTCAATCGTTTCACGTTGCAACGCTTTATAATTTCAAGGTTTTCAAATCGTCAAAAGATGCATATAATAAATATTTTAGAGCATGGTAAATGTTCAGTATTACTATTTCCTCACAAATATCATTGCTAAAACGAAAATTTGCGAATATGAAACATTGTTTTTCAATTTACCAAAACGTAAAAAGGTCCCTTTAAGGTCAGCCTTATAAAAGATAAATTGCTCTGCTATACAGCAGATGTCATAAATAAGAAATAAAAAAAATGTACCTCGTGACTGTTAGTTTGTTGTTATTTGTTTATACTTTGGTTATGTTTATTTGTTTTTTTATTCTTTAAGCATTATAGGACTACAAAAACCAAACACACTGAACTAGTTAAAGCTGAAAGTTATTGCTTCAATCTTGTTTTAATATTACTAACCTTTAATGACAATCACCTTTTGACCAAATTGTAGAGAAAAACCAATGGAATTTTTCTAAAATGAAGCAAAACCAAGTATAAGATTTTTCATTGGCTAATTCATTCTACAATTTTCTGAAATGAGACGTTTCTATGAGCCTTTAAACTAATTGTTCCTATAGTAAGTTAAGCGCACCGACTTGAAACAGGTGTTGTAAATTATGAATTATTCACTATATACATTTGTATATCCTTATATAATTTCACTTAATAGAATGCTTTTCAGGTAAATAGAAATATATGAAGTATTACTTAAATGTGTTTGGTTTAGCTTTTCAAACCCATTTTAGTTGATTTATTTAAGGTAATATTTAAAAAAAATCAAAAGAATTGTAGACAAAAATGTTTGATCATTGAAGATGTATGACGGACTTCAACATTTTGGGTGTCACTCTGAGCCATTCAGGCATGTTGTAAACAATCGATCAGATATCGAGACATTTTAAAACTGAATTAATTGATTCCATTGCCAGTGGAAAGAAATTCAGAATTGTTGGGGATAACATTAACTTTCATTTAGGTTTAAGCACTGTCGCAACAAGAGCTGTCAGAGGACAGCGCGCTCGACTAATCGAGTGCTTGACAGTATAACGTATGCCATCATGGGGTAATATTCAAATTATTCAATAAGGTCAAGGTAATAGTTCAGGTATATTTTCCACAATCTATGGAACATTTGGAAAGACATACAACAACCTAATAAGATTTTATTTAAAGTTTGATTGCAATAGCTTGGGTGGGAAGTTTGGACGGTCCTTCAAAAATAAAGTAAATAAATATATTTTTTTTAAACCATATTTGATTAACCATATAATCAAACGAGCCACCATATTTATTAATAACTAAAACAAAAAAACTGAAACTCATATCCCTATCCATTTTTGACGACAAACACCTCGGGATATATTGAAACTGAAAAGCAGCAGTGAATTAATTGTTAATATCAGGAATGGACGTAAACATCATTTTGCGGATTGATTTCTATTTTACATTCGCTCATTATCTTGTGTCCTGTCTTGACGCCTTGGTAATATATTTAGGCAGTCTAACTTAATTTACAAAATCATGTTTATTTCTCTTTCTCAAATGAAATGACTTGAAATTTATGACGTCACTGAAACGATTGTTTTGTGCAATAAAAGTGAGCGCTTCCATAGATACGCATACAAATAACACAAATGTAATGCATATGAGTTAACTAAAACTGTTAATACATTATCCGGTCTGGGTACTCGTGACGATGTTGTTGTTGTTGTTGTTTTATCGCTACTTATACGCGCACTAAGTGTCTTACTTATAATTGAACTAGACTATAATGTATCTTGTTAGATCTCAAATGCATCAGTGTATTATCTTCTTACTATATTAAACGTTGTCAAAATTTTAAATATGATCCTCCCAACCTAATCTCTTTTGTGAACGTCGTCAGTAAACTTGTTACACGGTGACATGAGTTCTAAAGTTTACAACGAAATGCATAAGTGTTCTTCATAATCGGTAAGGAACATATATTGGTGTCTAAACTTGGTTTATGGATGGTATTTTGTAGTAAAGACAGGCAATCATTATAGTACATAGAAACTGGTCCCGTGACATACTCCTATAAATATGAGGTCGATATACATACCCGTAGCCAAGGGGGTGCGTTGGGTGCGTTCGCCCTCAATCTTTTGGGACGAGTAAAAAAAATTGTACAATATAATAAGTTAAACACAACTTTATTCGTCGCAAAAACGGTTATTTATCTTTTTCCCGGAATACAGTGAGTCTTCCTTTTTAAGCGTTACAATAATGTTGAATTCAATAGGCTACCGAAAGGTCAGCATATAATTAATTCCTCAAGCAAGTCAATTTCATTACCAAGATAGCGCGTGATTTTTATGTACAATTTTTAACGGTAGAATTGTTGAAGTCAACAGACGTTTTGACAGCAAAATGTGAGAAGATCTAAGAAGCCGGTCCCGACGAAGGTGGATGGTAGGTTAGCTTAAACAGTTAACTAAGAATTAATGTTGTATTAGTTCATAGAAAAAAAGTTAAATTAGAATTTTCATATCAGTACTGTATAATATAGTGTTTTCTAGTTTAATAACAAAAATCATAATATACCATTTTAAATAGTGTATTTTTTTCTTCATTAGATTATAAAACATTATACTGTGTATCCACTGAGTCAATTTTACACAGTCTGAAAGCTATGACAAAATGAATATAATTTTAAATAAAAATTACCCGATTGCGGGTGCTAAAAATTTGCAGAGTTACTCCCCATTGATATTTATTTGCCATACAAGCGAAGACTTTTAAGTATGCACACACTCAATCTATTTTTTTAAATAATTTATTTAACCACCATATTATACGTCTGAGTTTGGTAAGTAATTTTTTAACAAGTAAATATTGTTTGTTTAAACATAACATGTTATGTTTATATGCTTGAAATAATAAGATATTTTCTCAAAGATCAGTACAATAAAAAAATCATCTACAGAGTCATAAAGTAGACCTTATTCATCACAGAAATTACCCAAAGGCAGTTCAAATAATGCAGAAATAGTGTGTGTGATAATTTGGAACTCATTATATTTAAAACTTTCATTGAAATTAATATTCATAGAAAATAGAGCTAATTATTTTTTTTTCAAGACTTGAGTAGTACTCGGTTGGGTACTAGTAAGCGGACATTTTTCTGTCCTTTCATTCTCTTTTGAATTAACTCATAATAATTTCAAACAATCTTGTTAACATTAGGGCTACATCTGAAATATTTTACATTAACTATGATTGCATAATAAGAATTATTATTCTTTAAAGAGTAATTATGTTGATGCATTGTCATTTATTATAGAGTTGGTCAAATATAAATGTATCACAATCGTTCTATCAAAATATTATACTTATTAATGAGAATGTGAACCATCTCTGTACTTATTTTGCGAATTATTTATGTATTATGGCATAATACTTCTAATATTAACATATTAGCTTAAAACAGATTTTCACTCATTTGTAAGTTGACCTGTAAAAATGCACGTATGCTGCATAATTAATTATCGATGGCTGCTATTGCACAACAGATCTTGTGCCGAGGATGTATCTTAAAAAGGGTGAAGGACAAGTTAACAAATCGAAGCGGAAGGTCAACAGGTTGGGGGATGAGCAGATTGCACAGAGAGCATCCGATAAAAAAGAAGAAGAAGATTTCAGATTTCTTCATGCCTATTCCCGCAACAGGTATGAGAGATTCCCTACTTGTTTGTCTTTGTTTCTATGTGTGTAATAAGTGCCCTTAATAGAACGTGAAAGTATTATGATTACGTTTGTAATGATTATAATACTTCACACGAATAATGCATTTACTAATGCAGTTAGAAGTAAAATAGGTTTTTGATATTAAAATGCATAAATTTTATTCATCGCACACCTTTCAAATGATTTATGTTAACGTGTGTATAAGGCCATATAGTCAGTGTAACAATATGATCTTGTTTTGGACCGGTATGAAGTAAAAATTAGCAACATTAAAAAAATCAATTGTTAACATACATACTAAGTTATTGACTATCTCAGTCTATAAGTATTTGAAATCAATTTTGCTATGTATAGCAAAAGAACACTCGAGTCTGAGTAACTCTTCGACAGACACTACGGCTGCCGAAGTACATGCCACAGAATCCCAAGTAAATTTAGAGTCATCGCAAAAAGCGTGTCCACCCGCACCCATTCCGGCGACACCATATGGTATGTGTTTACCTGCATTAATTTTTGTCACTGTAATTGATTGTATATACCATGTAGAACACGGAATTTTTCTACGATTTGTGAATACCACTCGTATTCGACTACTCAGATATAAGTATTCCTTTAAGCTGACTGGTAACCATTGTGACATTCAAGTTTCGCCCGTCTCGCCTGATAGCATGACCAAATAGAAAACGACGACTTAACTTATATTTGTTTGTTCAGAACTTACTTTACTCAAATTTCAAATAAGTTTTAGTCACTCAGCATCAAAATTATAATTCCACATTGGTTCTTTACAGCAGCCATGAATGACATAGGCCTTGTTTTGAACTCAACGATGAATTCCATGGAAGCTAGTGCAGCAATTGGAAATCTGGCGGACCATCAGAAGCTTGTGTTACTAAATGAACACTTCACTCCACATTAGGGATTACGTATTTAGAACAAGATATGTAAATAACTGCAAAAGGAGATGCCCTAAGGATTTTAAAACCCTATACACATGGCTAGTATACAGCGATGCCCTTGATGGGGTATTTTGTATACATTGTGCATTGTTTACAAAAACACGGGTATATGCTTCACAGCTAGTAAATGAGCCGTTTTCCAACTGGTCAAAATTTAAAGAGAAAATGGAAGCACATGCTTTTACTGGTTATCACAAGGATTCGATGGAACGCAGTCACTATTTCAAGCAAAAATGGAAAAACCGGAGGTCACAATTCCCAGAGTAGAAAATAAAGAATTACAAAAACGAGTTGAAGAAAATAAAGTGATTCTCGGGTACATCATTAATGCAATACTGTTTTGTGCGGGTCAAGATATAGCTCTTCGTGGAAATGATGAAACGCTGGAAGACTTTACAATCAATCCTGGTAACTTTTTGGCGTACTTGATAGATAGGGCTAATGAAAATGAAACACTAAAAAGGCACCTTGATAAACCCATGAGGCAGAAAGCGACATACATGTCCCCTACCATTCAAAATGAACTCATTGATGTTATCGGAAATGTGGTCACAGAAAAGTTAGTGCGCGATATCCAAAGAGCTATTTATTATACTGTTCTCGCCGATGAGGTGACTTCACACCACAAAGAAATAATGCCTGTTTTGCATTAGATACTTGGGTGACGACGACGTGATCAGGGAAGACTTTATTGCAGGTTACAATACACGAAATACTTTTGGTGTTCAATGCTATACCCTCTAAAAACAAAAACTTCATTTATTTGAAGACACAATTCTCTGTACGGGCACTTGCCATGACTTTTTTTTTGAATATTTCTGTGTTCATGTGGTAGGGAAAACATTGTTATATACTACAAATTCCCTGTTTTGCTTTTAGGTTGGAGACTACATAAGACTTTGACAGTTGGCGGGAAACGATCATCAACTGGAGAGATGCCGGTAAAAAGATGGCCATAAAACAGTGACCGCTGATTCGCATTAAGTTCTTTCTTACATATTGGATGACCTATGTTTTTTATTGTTTAAATAATTGCGGCTTGGAATGCTCTTTAAGAAAAGGTATGGTTATGGGGGTGTCTACGCGCAAAAGTTTGACTTTATTTTTTGTTAAAGTTATTGCTTTTACATTGAATTTGTGCAGGAAATCTTTTGGTATGTTGTGACCTAAACTAACTTATGATAAAAATGAAATATCATCTGCAAGTGCAAAATATGACTGGGAAAGCAGATGTTTGGTCATTTCTTAGCAAAAGGGAAGAAAATAAGTGCATTAAATGCATGAATTCAGATTATTTGACCTGGAATAGTTGTTTTTTAAGTTGACCCCCACCCTTATACAGTGGAATAAGGGCTAAATTGCTTTCCGACTTAAATTCAACCGCATACTGGTTGACCGTGTCGCGTTAATGTGTTACATGAAGTTACCATTCAACGCCAGGGACTCCGTGATCGAGTAACGCACCTAAAGCTTTTGCGAAAAGCATGAACATTCAAACAGAGCCCCATTTCACCGACATGGAATGGCAGGCATTTTTACAGTATGGACACTGCAGCAGATGCTTAACTGAGCCAGCCTTCATATTTAGTACAATCATGAATTTAGCAAGCTTTATCCCTTCATATTATTCATAAAAGTACACTTAAAATACATAAATGCATGTTTTTGTTTCATTTTTTTATATTTTTCTTTTGGGTATTTTGACTTTTTCAGGTAGAGGAATGTCAAGGGCAACTGGATAAGGGTTGTTGATGGCAAAACAGGTAATAATATCATTTTGTTATCATGTACACAAGCAAATAAGCATATGTATGATGCTTTAGGTGTGAAAGACTGTCATAATCAGGTTTGTGGTCACTCACACCCTTGCCGTCATGTAATTCTCCTCGCAGTTTGTATTGATAGTTCCGCGTCCTGACATGTAAACTCGTGCTTTGTTGGCAGCTGAAGTTGGCACTTAACAGGTTTATCCTTGTTCCTGAGCATGTATGCAGTACAGCTGAGTTGATTTGCTACTTGTAACCCTACAATTAACTTGTTTTTGGTATTGTTTTCTCACAATATGCTTATATTCATGGTTCCGGCTTAAAAGGGTGTCGCACCTTACTTAAACATAGGATTGTTATAGCAAGTGTCCCCTTCATCATTTACCTTAGAGGGATTTTGTTGACAAAATTTGGCACTTTCAGCAACTTGTTTTGTTTTTTATTAGCTCTTCTATTTGTTGAAAAAAAAAATGAGCTATTGTCATCACCTTGGCGTCGGCGTTGGCGTTGGCGTCTGCGTCCGGTTAAGTTTTGCGTTTAGGTCCACTTTTCTCAGAAAGTATCAATGCTATTGCATTCAAACTTGGTACACTTACTTACTATCATAAGGGGACTGGGCAGGCAAAGTTAGATAACTCTGGTGTGCATTTTGACAGAATTATGTGCCCTTTTTATACTTAGAAAATTGAACATTTTGGTTAAGTTTTGCGTTTAGGTCCACTTTTCTCAGAAAGTATCAATGCTATTGCATTCAAACTTGGTACACTTACTTACTATCATAAGGGAACTGGCCAGGCAAAGTTAGATAACTCTGGCGTGCATTTTGACAGAATTATGTGCCCTTTTTATACTTAGAAAATTGAAAATTTTGGTTAAGTTTTGTGTTTAGGTCCATTTTATTCCTTAAGTATCAAAGCTATTGCTGTCATACTTGCAACACTTACTAACTATCATAAGGGGACTGTGCAGGCAAAGTAATGTAACTCTGACTGGCATTTTGACAGAATTATGTGCCCTTTTTATACTTAGAAAATTGAAAATTTGGGTAAGTTTTGTGTTTAGGTCCACTTTATTCCTACAGTATCAAAGCTATTGCTTTCATACTTGCAACACTTATTAACAATCATAAGGGAACTGTGCAGGCAAAGTTATGTAACTCTGACAGGCATTTGGACGGAATTATGGGCCCTTTATACTTAGAAAATTTAAAATTTGGTTAAGTTTTGTGTTTTGGTCCACTTTACCCCTAAAGTATCATAGATATTGCTTTCATACTTGGAACACTCGCAAACTATCATAAGGGTACAGTAAAAGGACAAGTTGCATAACTCTGGTTGTCATTTTTACGGAATAATGGCCCTTTTTTGACTTAGTAACTTTGAATATATGGTTAAATTTTGTGTTTCGATCCACTTTACTTCTTAAGTATCAAGGCTATTGCTTTCAAACTTCAAATACTTTCATGATATTATGAGGTTAATGTACCTGGCAAGTTGAATTTTACATTGACCTTTGAATGACCTTGACTCTCAAGGTTAAATTATTAAATTTTGCTAAAATTGCCATAACTTCTTTATTTATGATTAGATTTGATTGATACTTTGACAAAACTACTCTTACTTGACATACCACAATAGACTCCACCCAAACCATCCCCCGTGCCCCCCTCCCACCCCCCCCTCCTAATTTTTTTTTTAAAGATCATCTCAAAAATGACCACCACACCCTCACACTATACCTCCCCACCCCCCCCCACCCCCCCCCCAATTTTTTTTAAATGGTTAAAAAACACAAATATTTTTTTATTTTATTTTATGTTTGAAATACCGTCCAACCATCGCACCCAAGAATCCCCCCACCCCCCTCCCCCCACCCGAATCCCCCCTAATTTTTTTTTAAAGATCATCTCACAAATTACCACCACACCCTCACACTATACCCCCCCACCCCACCACTCCAATTTTTTTTTGAAACGGTTAAAAAAACACAAATATTTATTTTTATTATTTTATGTTTGAAATACCGTCCAACCATCGCACCCAAGAATCCCTCCCCCATTCCCCCCCACCCCCCCCCCCACCCCCGTTTTTTTTTTCGTTTTTTTTCCGCATTTTTTGAAGATAATGTAATAAATTCCACACCCCCACACTATACACACCTCTTCACTCCACCCCTCCCTCCTTTGTGATTGAAAATGAGAGTCCCTTCACCTTTAAAAAGAAAATAGATGAGCGGTCTGCACCCGCAAGGCGGTGCTCTTGTTTGGTACATGCTTCTCTCATTCAGTGATTTAATGACAGTATTGTCCTTATTCGTTTTTCTTTGCATAGAAAGGTGACATGAATCATTGATATTTGTTGTGTTGAGAATTCTGCAGGAAGCTGTGTCCTCAAAAGAAGTACTAGAAACCCCTTTCAGGACACTGCCTTGATCTGAACTGCCTTTCTACCCCTGTTACTACATGGAACATCATTGCTAAGCTTATAATGCTTGCCTACATATGTGTATTTTGTTAAATTTAACTTTTCCTTCCAGCTTAAACACCCCCCCCCCCCCCCGCCCACAAATGAGCATTGTATTCTTTCGCTTGGTTACAAACTCCCATTTGGACCAGATTGCCACCATAAAAATAGCCTAAAGTACTTATATCGTGTCCAAAATATGAAAATTTGTATTGTCTTGAACCTCTAAATGACAGCTGGCAATGCATATTGACCATCTACTGCAGTTAAAAGGCACCCATGACATTATATGCTAGAATATTTCATTGGCGGCTGGTAAATAAATGGGCACCGATCGACAAGGCGCTTTCAAGATTTTACACTTTTATTGGTGTGAAATAACAAGTTATTGGAAGTTTATTGATTACTACACTTTAAAGTATCTTTGATCTCTCATTTTGACTAATTCGTTTATTGTCTTGGATGAAATTGGATTGTTTTTGCTTTGAAATTGGCATTTTTGGGATGATTAAAAAAAACCACACAAAAGACATTATCAAAATTGCTTAGAGTGAAAATATCTAACAAATTCATTCTTTCCCCACCACACATTAGCCCCACTTGCATGTCTATTTGGTTTGTTTTGGTATTTTATTGCAGATATTGAACACAACAGCTTTAAATCTTTAAGGGGCAGTTAAGCTTTAACAGGCTTAATATCGCCTTCTTCGGACTGAAAACACCCGCGTGTGAAAATATGATACAGAATGGCCGAATGGACAGCTAATCCAGCCAAACTTAATAAATATCTTGGTGCAATATGGATGGGAAGATAATAATATGAAAGAAAAACACATTTCAGTCAATATAAATTTCTCTTATAGGTTACAATACACTAAATACTTTTGGTGTTCAATGCTATACCCTCTAAAAACAAAATCTTCATTTATTTGAAGACACAATTCTCTGTACGGGCACTTGCCATGACTTTATTTTTGAATATATCTGTGTTCATGTGGTAGGGAAAACATTGTTGTATACTACAAATTCCCTGTTTTGCTTTTAGGTTGGAGACTACATAAGACTTTGACAGTTGGCGGGAAACCATCATCAACTGGAGAGATGCCAGTAAAAAGATGGCCATAAAACAGTGACCGCTGATTTGCATTGAGTTCTTTCTTACATATTGGATGGCCTATGTTTTTTATTGTTTAAATCATTGCGGCTTGGAATGCTCTTTAAGAAAAGGTATGGTTATGGGGGTGTCTACGCGCAAAAGTTTGACTTTATTTTTTGTTAAAGTTATTGCTTTTACATTGAATTTGTGCAGGAAATCTTTTGGTATGTTGTGACCTGCATACGTTGATGTGGAACGCACCACTGGACGTTATTTGGGAAATGCTATATTACAAACATTACAGCTTAAAAACATACCAATAGAAAATATGCGGGCTCAGTGTTATGATGGGGCAGCTAATATGTCTAGTGATCGATGTGGGGTTCAAAAATGCGTCGCAGAATTTGCAACAAATGCACCATATACACACTGCAATAGCCATGCACTGAATCTTGTGATTGTACACTCATGCAAACAAACTGATATTAGCCATACATTGGACAAGATAAAATCAATATGCATATTCTACAAATATAGTCCCAAAAGAGAAGGTCTTTTAAATGAAATTATGAGGCAAGGGGTTCAATCTCCAACGAAACGAAAAGCTATTTTGGATCTGTGTAAAACACGCTGGGCGGAGAGACACGTTGCCTTTGCTCACTTCTATGATTCATATGTGTACATCGTCGAGTCATTAGAATTCATCGCACATGGTGTGAACAAAAGTAATTATGACCTGCAATAATATCATGATAAGTGGGACCAAACTTCTAGATCGGATGCTTCGTCCTTCCTTCATGCCATAACAAGCTTCGGCTTCATAATGGCCTTCATGGTTATCTACCAAGGGTTGGCAATATTGTCGGGGATTAGTGTACAACTACAACAGAAGGCACTGGACGTATACCAGGCAAACTCAAAGGTATTTACACGGTGACATGCTATTTAAACATTAATTGAACCAAGTTAGATTCCTTCCTATTATGGAATCACGAAACATGCATTTGACTTGGTGTATATAATTTGATATATTGTTTAATTATGTATGCGTGTGTTTCAAACTTTGTGTATGTATTTGTGCTATATCTTCCCTGAAAAATTGAACTGGATACAAAATCAGAATGACACCACTCATACTTTCCACAAAATTTAATTGTTTAAGAGTTCGGAGATGGCAATGACAATTATTTAATGACTGGCATACATGAATGTTGAATAGTTTAAATGTTTGAGTAGTGGATGATAAATATTATCAGTAGATTTTAAAACATGTTTTATGTTTTAAATTCTGTATTTAAAAATGTTTTGTGCAGATTGAAAACGTAAAGATTCGTACAGAACCCTCAGATAGGACATCGGGGAGCAATTTCATGTCTGGTTCAACCAAGCATCAAAGATGGCAGATAAAGTAATTATCTATTTTTACATTTCACATTAATTAGGGAGAAATGTCACCTGTCTTATATGTCGGACATAAATTAGATATTTTGCTCAAACAATAGATAGCCAGTTAACATACAACTGGTTACTTGTGCAATGTATATTAACAATATATTGACAATAATGAAGATCATTTCAAAATATCAATGAAGTCGCGCAAAAGAAGCTTTTTTTTAAACGCTTTACGTTATTTATTAAAGGTTGGTGTCAAGCCCGAGATGCCCAGGATAGCGGCGCGACAAGCCCATCGTTCAAACAGTGTGGGAGACGGAGCCAATTGTTCATGTGAGGAAAGATGCGTACACCAAGTGGAAGCATACTTCAGAATCAATTATGCCATACCCTTCATTGATCACATCAACGCTGAACTTTTCTTACAATTTTCTCCACTGGCAGTGACCGCTTCTAAATTACTAGTCTTGGTCCCGTCCGTTTTTGAGTCGGCCCATTCTAAGGCCATCATGGAATTAGGGGAGGTATATGAGGATGACTTACCCTCACCTGCCCTGCTAGAGGAAGAGTACACTCGTTGGAAGCAGCTCTTCTCTTCGGAGTCTGATCCACCCTCCTCTTGTGCAAAGGCTTTACATGCTTGTGACCGGTGTTTGTTTCCTAACATCCATACCTTGTTGCGGATTGCATGCACCTTACCGGTCACAAGTGCAGAGTGTGAACGGGCTGCTAGCACACTGAGGCGTCTGCACCACTACCAGCGTGCGTCTATGACAAATAGTCGCCTGTCTTCATTGGCGCTCGTAAACATTCATTATGGATTCCAGCACAACGTGCCCGAAATCATATCGCGATTTTCCCGCCTACATCCCCGCAAAATGGAATTGGAATCTTTGATATAAATATATTTATGTTTCTGTATAATGCACAATTATTAATCTGGCACTGTAATCCGTTTGAAATCGATATTTATCTTTAGTTATTTGATACTAAATTGTAAATTTTGTCATCGTTATTAATGACACCCCCTCCCGCACATACCCCCTTCGCCACTTCGTTGCTCAATAACACTCGTTGATGGGAAAATTCGCACCCCCCTTTTCAAAACCCTGGCTACGTGCCTGATATACATCGACAGATTACGTCTAATTATTTGGACTACCTGTGACAGTGTCTACATCTCGTTGAAGGTTTATCCTACTAGCATACGTGTTAAGTGTTATATGTTTAATAATTCAAAGTTATTTGAAACGTAAATATTAACAAATATATCATACAAGCACGGCATCATAATGTGAATGTTGTATTGCGAATACTTTGGATTTTATCATTGACATCACTGTTTCACTCGTCAGTGAAAAGACAAACAGAGCAGCAAACTGTTAATGTGAGTATTGTTAATAATAAACATAAACATTGAATTGAAGTTATGGACTAGCGCTGTTATCGGTTAAAGCCACACATCTTGAAATGAAATACATGTTAATCAATACATATAGATGCCATTTATAAGTGTGCAAATGTGTAATTAAATCTATAACTTAGTTAGCACGTAATTTATTTATTTTTTTTAAATTTTAAAACCGAAAGTAGGATTTCCATACTTCTACGTCCATTTCGACAAAGCGATTATTTGTAAGTTTAAAAGCGCAAAAAGACGGATTTCTAACTTGTAACCACCAGATATATTCTAATAGTCAAAGATAAATTACATCTATAGCCTAGCAAGCAAGTAATTTATTATTTTTTTGTTATTTTAAAACCGAAAGTAGGATTTCTATACGCATACGTGCATTACGACAAACGCGATTATTATTTTTTATTTTTATTTTTACTTTTAAAGCGCAAAACGACGTATTTCTACCATGTTACCACCAGACATATTCTAATTGACATAGATAAACTAAATTTATAGCCTAGTTAGCAAGTAATTTATTATTTTTTCAAACCGTACCACTTTTAAAACCGAAAGAAGGATTTGTAGACGTATAAGATCAATTCAACAAATGCGATTATTTTTAAGTTTAAAAAAAAGACGCAAAAATACGGATTTCAGATTAATTCCAAAACACTTGCAAAAGGTAGATGTCGTAGTTGGCTATTTCTAATTGCCACTTTATTACATTTATTCATTATAGAGTAGTCTACACTTAGTCTTGGTCACTGGTGAATAAATTATAGATGTTTATATACTTAAACTTGAACTTAAACCCCTTGTGTTATAAACACAAACTCCGGTTGTTGCATAGTGTAACTAGATACAGACTATAGATAGCTGCATGCTTGAATAACCTTACTATTACATTGTACAGTGAGCTGATAAGCCAGTCTCACTTGAGCCACCAACGTAGTTACATCATTAAAGAGTATAGCGCACATTTGTGTTTGTTATTACTTAGACTATTCACATGAGTGAAAGAACAACTACGCATAACATTCAAACATGAAACATGGCGTTTCAGAAATTACGTGCAGCCAAAGTTAAATCCGATCTTTGCCCGGTACAAGTTTTACAAACAGATGCAGGACAACGACTCCATTGATGCATATATTACACGTTTGCAACTTATTGCACAAGACTGCAACTTTGCCGAAAAGACGGACGAAATGATTCGAGATAGGATCGTTTTTGGCACAAATTCGCCAAAGTTACGCGAGAAGCTAATCAACATCGGTGCAGGGTTGACACTCGATGTAGCCGTACAGACTGCGCAAAGTCTGGAGTACTCAAGGGAGCAGCTGCGCTCCATGAACAACGAAGTAGACGCGTGCCGATCCAGGCCAGTGCACCCTAGACCGATGCAACCGCATCGCCAACGACAACAACGTCGGACGACAGCTACTGATGCAGGTCCAAGTCTACCTACCAAACACAAGCCGTGTTTCAACTGTGATACATTTCACAACTTTGGACAATGTCCAGCAAAAGGAAAGCAGTGCCGCAAGTGCAACAAACTTAACCATTTCGCAAAGTGTTGCCGTTCTAAAAACAATAATATACACACTGTGGACAATGACACAATTAGTCATGATGTAACATCGGATGTAGATGGATTCAATATTGACACGGTAAGCACATTTTGTTCTACCGATCGTGCAATGATTCGTCTCCCCATTGGCCCTAATAAATGTCCCATTAGTTTTAAAATTGATACTGGAAGTTCAGTAAACATTCTGCCGAAGAAAGAGTTTAATGGTCTGAACATTCATTCCCCATTGGAACCCCCTACTGACTTTTTGACTGCCTATACAGGTAACAGACTTCCAGTTGTAGGGAAAATCAAATTGCGATGTTCACACAAAGACAAAACTGTGAGCACGTGGTTTCATGTTGTAGATTCCCCGTCGGTACCTCTCTTAAGTCTGAAAACATCAACCGATCTAGGATTAATTCAGCTGACATGTACTGTTGATTGCCCATCCCAAGAATTAAATAAAGAAAGTGTGTTATCAGATTACAAAGACCTCTTTGAAGGTATTGGGGTCATCCCTGGCACTTGCAAGCTTCATTTGAAGCCAGATGCTATACCAGTCGTTAATCCTCCTAGGAGAGTTCCGGAAGCATTACGCAATAGACTACGCGAAGAGCTTGACCGAATGGAAAACAATGACATAATTGCTAAGGTCAATACACCCACAGACTGGGTAAATTCACTTGTAGTGGTCGAAAAGCCGAACACTGGACAGTTAAGAGTATGTCTTGACCCAAAAGCACTGAATGACGCTATTCGAAGACCACATTACCCTATGCCAACACTTGACGACGTGACGTCACAGTTAGCTGAATGCAAATATTTCAGTCTATTAGACATTACACATGCTTACTGGAGTGTAAGGCTTGACGAAAAGTCATCTTACCTGACAACATTCAGTACCCCATTTGGCAGATATCGTTATCTCCGACTTCCTTTTGGGATAAAATCATCTCAGGACATTTTTGTAAAGAAAGAAAATTGAGGAGATATTCGGGGACCTGACAGGTGTACGCACAATAGTTGACGACATATTAATAAGTGGACGTACAAGAATTGAGCATGACAGAAATCTCACTGCTACGCTTCAACGTGCACGTGAAAATGGCATAAAATTTAATCCCGACAAATGTCGTATTGGATTGCCCGAAGTACCATTCTTTGGTCACGTGATCACGTCATCTGGACTGAAACCAGACAGTACTAAGATTGAGGCATGTGTCAATGTAGAAGCACCAAAGACACGCGGCGAACTTGAAACATTTTTGGGTATGGTTACTTATCTGCAGAAATTTGCCCCCAATTTGGCTGAAATAACAAGCCCATTGAGATTGCTTCTGAAAAAAGACGTTGAATTTGTATGGGATCAGCCACAATCAGATGCCTTTTCTAAAGTTAAGCAGGTCATAACACAAAGCCCAGTGCTAGCTTACTTTGACCCCAAGAAGCCGGTTTACATTGAATGTGACGCTTCAATGAACGGTGTAGGTGCAGCGATCATGCAAGATGGTCAGCCAGTTGCATATGCATCTAAGACATTGACACAGACAGAACGAAATTATGCAAACATTGAACGTGAAATGCTAGCTATAGTGTTCGCATGCCAGCGTTTTCACCAGTACATACATGGCAGACAAGTAATTGTTCATTCTGACCATAAGCCCTTATCTGCGATCATGAAGAAGCCATTACATGCAGCACCACCTCGTTTGCAAAGGATGATGCTTAGTTTGCAAAAATATGACCTTGATGTTAGACATGTGAGCGGGAAAGAAGTTCCCATCGGGGATTTCCTGTCACGACAGCCAATGTCAGACTGTTCTGAAATCGAAGGTCTCGACCTTCACGTTCACACGGTGCTCTCGAGCATGACCTATACTGACCGAAGTCTAGAAAACGTGAGAAACGAGACAAGAACTGACCTACAGATGATAGCCCTGAAACAGTCTATAATTAGAGGATGGCCGAGTTCTAGGTCAGATTGCCCTGACATGATACGCGAGTATTTCAATCACAGGGACGAACTTTCGACAGCCGATGACCTAATTTTTAGAGGGCAGACACTGGTCATTCCCAAGAGACTCCGACCACACATGTTAGAACAAGTTCATTTAGGTCACATGGGCATTGAAGAAAAACACACAAAGAGCAAAAGACGTTATGTTCTGGCCAGGAATGTGCAAGCAAATTACTGAGTACATAATGAGCTGTACAATTTGCTTATCGCATAGAAACTCAAACCAAAAAGAACCGTTAACACCCCATGAAATTCCGCAGGGTCCATGGCAGGAGGTTGCCACAGACATATTCCATTTTGATGGAAATGACTATTTGCTCGTAGTAGACTACTACAGCAGATACTTTGAAATAGACAAACTTCCGGACATGCTGTCCACAACAGTTAACAGAAAACTGAAGTCACGCTTCAGTACCCATGGCATTCCGATGCGTATTTTCAGTGACAACGGACCTCAGTATACATCGGACGTATTTCGAAATTTTTCAAATCATGGCATATTGAGCATGTCACATCTAGTCCACATTATCCAAAGTCAAACGGATTTGCTGAACGGACAGTACAAACTGTAAAAAGACTGCTACAAAAAGCAAAAGACAGTGGCCATGAACCATACTTAGCCTAGCTAGAGTATAAGAACACTCCACTCTCAGATTGCAATCGGTCACCCGTGCAGTTGCTGATGAGTAGGAGAACTAGGTCAATTATGCCTACAACGGTTACCCAGCTTCTGCCCAAAGTCGTTAACCCAGACTTTGTCCGATCTTCAATTCAAACTTCCAAAAATAAACAGAAAAACAATTATGACAAAACCGCAAAACCGCTCCCCAGATTACATTTGAATGAAACTGTGAGGTTCCAGATAGGAAAACTCTGGAAACCAGCTAAGGTTATCGAAATACACAATGCTAACTCTTACATAATACAAACACCTTCTGGTCAGGTTTACAGGAAAAATCGCCGCTACCTCATCAGAACTAATGAGGATTTCCCAGAGATATCAGATTTTTCACCTGATGTTTTGGCAAGAAATCATTCAAGCACTGATAAACAGGTCAAACAACCAACAAACAATAGTGCATTGAATATTCAACATCCCTCTGTACCTGTAGATAAGCCCATTTCCCCTTATCAGACACGATCAGGTAGAATAGTGCAGCCGAGTCAGCGATACGCAGAAAATGAATGGACTAAGTAAATGTTCAGAATGTTGTTGATGTTTATGTTACAGTGATCAAAACATCAAATTATTAATATTAACATAAATATGATTAATTGTTAATATGTTATAACAAACTTTTATTGAAGACAAATTTCCACCTTAACAAAACAAAGGGGATGTTGCATAGTGTAACTAGATACAGACTATAGATAGCTGCATGCTTGAATAACCTTATTATTACATTGTACAGTGAGCTGATAAGCCAGTCTCACTTGAGCCACCAACGTAGTAACATCATTAAAGAGTATAGCGTACATTTGTGTTTGTTATTACTTAGACTATTCACATGAGTGAAAGAACAACTACGCATAACATTCAAACATGAAACACCGGTTACAGATAAGATATGTTTATTATTTATGATTAAATTTAATTTCATTTCAAAGTGTAAGGCTTTAAGGCCGACTCGATCTAACTTGCCTTTCATCCGAGCAAAGTTATTTAAGCACTTGGCAATAATTAAGTTGCTTTTCAGGGAGGAAATAATCACGGGGAAAAATAGTCGAATAATACAAACACTGTTCGAAAGTAATCTTCCCTCGTCTTTTTAGTAGCGACAAGATTTTGGTCTTTTTATTAAGCGCCGAATACGAACAGTACAATTTCATAATTAATATAGCTCAATAGACATTTAAACTACATGTACAGCTACCTAAATGCACGATTATCTGCGTTGATTTTCATCAGCCTTATTTATTAAGGCTTACTTTTCGTTGTCGACTCGACTCAGGTACTATTTAAATGTACCCCAGCTACTCTTCAGAAGTAAATTACAATGCACCACGGGTACATTATAGTTGAATATTGAGCTACTTACCACGGTGCCTATACCGCGTGACTTTTTAAGATCTGTGTTGGGAGAATAAAGCGCGACCTAGATAACATTTTTAAGGATTCCTTGTTAAATATTTTACTATGTTAGGGGATAAAGTGGAGAGCCCGCTCATTCGTGCGAGTTTTCTAAAGGTATCATGTTTTTTTAATAAATAAGTATTTTTTCAGTAAAGTGCAACCGCGCGTTTGAACGGTGAGATAAATGTCGGATCAGTATGGGGATCTCATATTACAAAAGGTGTACTAACACAAACAGGTTGACTGTACCAGTGTTGTTATATCTTATATAAATATTTTTTCTCGCTTTCGCACAATATCTGATGTTGACGAGAAAGATCCTCTTTCAATCAGCTGTGAACGCACGCCTTAATGTTTCTTAATGGCGTTAATGACACGATCTTTATCACTACATGAACCTGTTTGTGATTTGGTAGTGACTAGAAGCATGTGTGATTTTCCGCAAACTTTTCTGGAAAAGGTTATCAGCAATACGTCATCACAATTAGAAAAGTTGAAGACAGCATACTGTCGAATATCCAACCGTTTTTTTATTGACTTTAAAAGCATTATAACTTTGAGCTAAGATCATATGTTAATTGTGCAATTCATCCCCAGTAAAAACGAATTTCATATAATTAATCAGTTTGCACATGTTTTTGTTAATTTATTTTTTGGCAATTGATAAAAGAGGAGCCTGTTTCTGTTAAGTTTATCTCCTGCTGGTACAGTTTTATTGTGTTTATTAATCGTCTATGAACATGATTCTTAACTTTCAGTATCCTAAAGTCACGGACGTCTGCAAAAAGGCCTTGTGAAAAGCTGCTATGTAAACTACCGGCCAGATCAGTTAAAGTCACGCCAAAACGGCTCAAAAACTAACTCTCTAATCGCCAGACCGAGGAGGCGGTATATTATTTCCTTTAAGTGTATTTTACGGAATCCCGATAGTTCCATCTATAATCTCGATTCCTCAAGGGCGACGCACGACACACGATATATTGCGTGACGATGTGTAGGTTGCCCAAAAGGCGATATATCATGTTAAATATATAGTTCGTCGCCGCGACTGTCGCGCAAAATATCGTGTATCGCTTCGTGTGTCGTGTTTCGCCCTTGATGAAAGAAGTGCGAGATTATAGATTGCACTATCAGGAATCCGTAGTATTAAGCATATGACGAAGATTAAATAAGTGCATTCGTCAACATTGCATACAATTAATTGAATAGAAACCTTTAACATGAAATGATAAACATGTGCATTAAAGACGTATGCAGTCAATGAAACCTACAGTTTTTATTGAACGCGTTAGTTTCTCCCTAAGTTTAACAGGAAATATTACAAAAAGTACATGTTTATTATTGTAGTTATACATATACATTGTTAAAGATCAAACGCAGTTTTGAAACGAGCGTTTTAATACACACTCGCACTTTGCAATAACATATTACCAGTCGTTATAGCTGCAAATTTCCTGTATTGCACACTTGTTGCAATCATATGAATGCAGATATGCTGATATTTTAATATGATTTTTTTTATGAACGTTTTTGAACAATTAATAACTCCTGATCTACTTTAAGGAAACTATGTTTGTGTTGCTTATATAAGTGTACATATACCATTGACATATTAACATTCCATAATGATATAAACTCATCTGTAATATGGTTTCTTGTATCTAACTGCAGAACTGTATCAATGGCTGACGAAGGCATCAGACGCGATGAACCAGGAGAGGTCCATAAACAGGTCAGTGTGTCCAGCTGTCACGCATGGGTAAGACGGTCCAGTTTGTTTCCATTAAAACGATGATTAATTGTATTGATATATAAACACAGTCTATGGTTAAATATATTGCACTTATGAATGTTGATCATATTTTAAAATCATGATTATGTTATTGCTGACTACTTTTTATCGCATCACATAATGTTAATTTTATTCAAATTCTTTTGTTGGGCATACATAACCACGTAGAGAAGACGGAAACATATGATTTCATTTCGTTTTTTAACATACACTTACGCTGATATGAATCATTAGGAGTTTATATCAGTCAGTTTGGACATTCGTTATATTACTCTTGAACAGGTATGTGATCATGTTCGGTTAAATCGAATCACATGCAACAACACAAACACTTCGATACGAATATTATATATTTTTAAGGGAAAAAGCTAGATAAACAAACAAATCGCATTTTACAAATGATAAGTCCGAGATTTTATGACGTCTTGAGTAATATGTCATCAAACTGCAAAATCATTCCCGCTAAAGAAATGAGCAGTCGTAATATTGTATTATTGTTTCTAATATAATGTTGGCATGGATGTATGGTAAACAGAAACGCAGATTACTATTCTATCTCTTTGTTTTATATCAGGCTCTGCACCATTAAAAGATTGGGTTGGCAAGGCTCGCCGTTATTATGTTTCTAAGCCTCACTTACATGTGACAGTAGCCTGATATTCGCTACACATGTATATCACTTTGTATAGAAATAATTTAAACTAATTTCAGTTTCAAAATGAACAGGCCTCTGCTAAGACTTCTACTTTAATGAATGTTCTGGGTTATGAGCCTCACATCCGACAGGCTCGGATAGAAGCATACAAGGCCTCTGACAGGCATTATACTGCAAAGGCGCGTGGTAGGTTAACGTGGATCACCACGGGTAGCAAGGCTGAGGGTCTGACCAGCTTACTGGAGAGCGATACAGACAAGTTGATTGTTACAGAAAGTGTCATCTGTTTAGAAGATGGTGTTGATTCAAGTAGCGTTCCTGTGGAGAAAACCATATTTAGATCCTGCAGTCGTATTAGTTACTCCGGACACTGTAGACTGCTACTTGAAACATGCGGTACAACTATTCCTAGAATAGTGTACAATGCCTTGTGTGATGATGGATTTGGTCGCGGACTATTAAGCAGCGACTTATATGTTAATCAGTGGTTGAACGTTAAACAGAGGGAAGGCATAGTACACCATGAGCGTGCTGGACCGTCAACGCCAAGAACAACTCATTATCTTAAAAGCGATATCGTGCATACGCTACATTTTTACTGCCCCAGCATCCTTACAAGATGGGCGGCAAGACATCGCTACTGGCCATCACCTGACGTCGTTAGGGAAGTTGTATCACTTGGAGCATTTGTTTCTCCTGTTGGGGTTAAAGGCAGCGAATATGAACATGTTGAATGGAGAATGTGTTTTAACTCCGGGGAAAACGTACTGATCAATAATCTTAACGACACTCAGGTTAAATTATATGTGCTATTAAAAATGGTGAAGAAAGATGTATTAAAACCGCAAAAGAAGGAGGTGACATCGTTCACGGTTAAAAACATTGTATTATGGATAGCAGAAAATAACCCGCACTCATTGTTTCATGAAAGAAGTCTGTTTCACTGGCTTCACGAAGGATTATATGCGCTAAGAGTTGCTATAGATACGAAAGAGCTGCCATATTACATGATCCCAGAGCGAAATCTGATGGCAGCCTGTGCTCTGGATCATGAGCAGAAACGTTCTTGGATAGCTACTATTGATGAAATGATGACCGAAGGTCCCCGGATCATATTGAGACTACCGAAGATAAGACAAGCCATAATTGCTCACCCTGAGCCACTACGATGGTACAGCGGGAGGAGGATAGAGCTGGAGATGCTGCAGCTGATAGCCATGAACAGAGTCGCCCTCGGCATGGATAGAGAGACGGATGTTATTATGCAGGCAATAAGCAGACGTCGGTTGGAGATTTTGAGGGAGATTAAGATGAGGATGATTATGGAAGGGAGTCGAGTAAATGATCTATGGAATGTATTAAGTCGCATGTTCATGTAAAATGATTACACATATCAAAAGACATTTGACTTGCACTTGAAACTCACATATATAGATGTAAGGAGTTATCGTCTGTTGGTAATTAATATTTATTGTTTGGCAGAATACTTTAGAAATGTAATCTTCGTTATTAAGAAAACTGTTCATATTTACTTTTGAAAAAAAATGTTGTATTATTCTTACAATGTATATGAAACGACTAAACGACGATGTAATGCTTATTTAAAACATTAATCACATTTAACGATAACATAATGTTTAAACACGTGGGCTCTCGTATAGTCAGATCTCCATGATGCATGTCATCCAGGGTCTTAAAATAAAGTCATATATAGTATGATTGGCATGCGTCCATGTACGAGTTGTAACCCAATATACATCACGTTAATGGGGAAGCAGGTTTAATAGTCAGATCTCCATGATGCATGTCATCCAGGGTCTTAAAATAAAGTCATATATAGTATGCTTGGCATGCGTCCATGTACGAGTTGTAACCCAATGAACAAAACGTTAATGGGGAAGCAGGTTTAATATGTATGTCAATATAAAAGAACAACACGCCAATACTTGTCCATTAAATATATACATGCGTTTTTTTAGAAATAACATAGATACAAAACCCAAAAATATACACACATATCAATACACACACTTTGTTTTTTTTATGCAAAAATACATGTTAAATGGTATGTTTGCATAGTTAGTTGAAATAGCTTTCCATAAACATCACAGAATGAAGCTGTGGTTTTGATAATTAACTTGCCACATATCACCTTCCGTGTGGTTATGGTGTTCATGTAGTTCTTACACAGCTTCGAACCTTAAAAGCGTTATAGATCTTTCGACTAATCCTTTCCAAGTCTGAAAAACAATAGAAGTAAAACCCATTTTAAAGCATGTGCTCTTATTTTCTTTGTCATTCATTAAAAATGGACCAAATTCAATAATCAGGCAGAAATAACAATCATTATATTTATTTAAAGACAATAAGTAAAACAAAGAAATATTATATTTCAACATAACATGTATGCTTTTATAAGATTTATGTTCAGTTAAACATAAATTGTTTAATCAAAGCTTCACTATTCAATAATGTAACATTTGGTTAATTTGATATATTTTCAGAACAGACTAAAGTTTATGTTCTAGATTCTTACAAAACTGTGTTCAGATTAAATGCAGAACTGACGGGCAAATTCTTGTATACCACACATAGCATTTAAAAAATGTGTCCCACACATAGCAGTTTAACATTTATATACACACACTCTGAATTAGATGTATTTGCGCAAACATACAATGTAAGTAGCTTATCTATGAAGAATAACAATGTCCGCCCTATTTTTTAAACCCTCGACAATATTATAATCAATGTTTTTGTTGATTGAACAAAAAATATACCACACATAGCATTTCACTTCATGTGTTTTCAAACACGCGGTTGCACTTTTTGGAAAAAATACTTAAATAATTTTGCGCAAACTTAACAAAGTTGTGTCTTTTTACAATGACCGGGCACTCGTCATTGTTTTTTTGAAAATGGTTTTGAAATAATGAAGAAATTATCAAAAACGTTACCTGAAGCGACGTTTTGTTTACATACGATTGTCCCACACATAGCCGAAAAAGTCACGTGGTTCAGGCGCCTTGTATGCTGGTTCACGTCAAATCACTGCGCGGAGGTTGATGTTTAATATGAAATTGATATTTACCTGCTCATTGTGTAAATTATTTAATATTTATATATTTTATTAAAACCACACACAATTTAGTTTGAACAGTATATTGAGTGTGATACGAATGTGCCTTCCAATCAACTGTGTTAACGATAAAGCCATGAACTAGGACAGTAATATATGCGATTGTATGACACCAATATGATACTAATATGCCTGGTGTACATTCTCAGTTGTAATAATCTGCCATACTGTCAAGTATTGTAATTTGCATTTTATTTTGTAACACTGAAAATAGTCTACATTACTCGATGGTGCCCGTGTGCTTTTTATAACTTTATGCCATTGCTTGATTACTGTCGGTGTAAATAAAAAAAAAATTATAATCTGAAGAAAATGTTATGATTTCAGCTGAATTGTATTAAATGTTATTATTGTTTCTGACGATGTCGATTTTGATGATATGAAGAGAAGAAGGATAATGATGTTAAATGATGATACGGATGCTGAAGAAGTTTGAGCAAAATAAGATGATAACAATAACGAATACGACAGCATCATCATCATCATAAGCAGCAGCAGCGGTAGCATCATCATCATCTCCAGCATCATTATAAGGAATAACATCAAACTCATTCACTGTCTTCGTATTCGTTATTGATGTCATATTATTTGCGCAAACTTCGTCATTATTAATAATTATTATCCTTCTTATGTTTATGTCAATCGTAATACATGGACTATCTCCGGAATGTATGGAATAAATCGTCTGCTGATCCAGATTGATTGTTTCTAGTACGGAATACCGTTAGGGCAATCTTATGTTACTCATTAAAATCCGGAGGGCGACAATGCGATAGTGCGATAGTACGATGGCGACAACACGATAGTACGATGTCGACAATTCGATAGTACGATGGCGACACTGCGACAACGCGATAGTACGATGGCGACAATGCGATGGTCATCGTACTGTCGTCATCGCATTGTCGCTATCGCACTGTCGTCATCGTATTGTCGCATTGTCTTCGTTGTACTGTCGCATTGTCGCCATCGTACTATCGCACTGTCGCCATCGTATTGACGCACATTCGTCATCGTATTATCGCAGAGTCGCGTTGTTGTCATTGCACTATCGCATTGTCGACTGTCGCCTTCCGGTACACAAACTATTCTTATTGCAGAAACAAAATATATGACTTTATAAAGATGTACTTTGAAAGAGGTTACAGTTATAATCAAATACTTATTAAGTTATAGATTGGGTATTTATGTAAGGTATGTCGGACTGTAAAGTATCTTTAAAAGTGGCTCCATCTAGAAAAAAAATACGATGTGCGCATGTGTACCGGAAGGCGATAGACGACAATGCGACAGTACGATGATGACAATGCGACAGTGAGACAATACGATGGCGACAGTGCGATAGTACGGTTGCGACAATGCGATAAGACGATGACGACAGTACGATAACGCGATAGAACGATGGCGACAGTACGATATGACTATCGCATTGTCTCCTTCGTACTATCGCGTTGTCGTACTGTCGTCATCGTATTGTCGCAATCGTACTATCGCGATCGCATTGTCGTCATCGTACTATCGCATTGTCGCCATCTTACTATCTCATTGTCGCCCTCTGGATTTTAATGTGTAACCACGATGGCACTAACGGTATTCCGTATTTTAGGCTAAATACCACAACAATATAACCACGACGACCCCACTATAATTTTAAGATGTGTGTTGTAAACATGTTTTGTATACGAGCACATGTTTATATAACGAATAATGTACAGATTTTTTTAATATTGTATATTTCGTCCTAAAACATAAGTGTGGATTTATAATATCATTTATAATATCATTTAGAGATTACATGCATGTAGTAGAGCATATTCGGACCGAATATCGCCAAAAACGAATAAATCATCTTATTTGTTATTTTTGTAATTTTATTTGAATACAAACTGTTACATTACTTGAAATATAGAGAATGAATTAATACAGTAAATATTGTCTGAAATATAACTAATTTCACTGACATTTTATTGATTATAAGAATTACCATACCATGTCACAGGTTCAACAGTTTCATCAAATATCTATTTAAGCTGATTATCAATCATTATATCGAAATTTCTTAATTTTACATTAGCTTAAAATAATGCGCGTTTGCTATATCGCAATATGTTGTGAGGCTTTTTTTTTACTTTCAGAGAAAAGGATATTATGAAACCACTTAAAATAAAAAGTTACTTAGTATTTTGTATAAGAGTTTTGCCGAAACAAATTAAAACAAGAATGTCAAGGTTGCATGGTCGCTTATTTTAGTTATACTTGAACTGTGGATCGGCAGACATTTATTTAAAAACGATATTGTGAAATACAGTTAATAAAAACTTTATATTTAACGTTTGATCTGACTCCGTTCTCTTGTTACTAGTGGCATAATTTGAGCACAATTTGTAGAAAATGACAATGCGTGGGCGTGTGTAAGGTTTGAGACAATGACATTGATAGTTAAGAATAATCGTGAGTGCATTCGACAGACTGAGAGACAGACGTAAAGACACAGCTAAAGGGAAAGACAGTTAGACAGACCAAGGAGCGGACGACCAGACCGAGAGACTGGCCGACAGAATCAAACAGGCACCGACAGACCAAGAGGCGGACATGCAGACAGACACAATGAGATTCGGACGGACAGATACGAGAAGACATGGGCATAAAAAATGATGGGCAACAGATCGACCGACAGATGCATAGAAAGACAGACCAAGAGTCGTATCGACAAAGGGACTAAAGCCATGAAGATCGAGACACTGACACATAGAAATAACAGACAGACATAAGAACAGAGATGCTGACAGGCAAACAGATAAAGAGACAGACGACCGAGAGACCGACGGACAGAAATACACTGACAGACCGGGAGACCGGCGGACAGAAAGACACTGACAGACCGGTTGACCGACGGGCAGAAAAACACTGACAAACCGGGAG